>NC_133770.1:253590466-253617885 GCF_003597395.2 Chelonoidis abingdonii | reverse complement strand
AACTGCCAGTCTCCTGACACATCCCTTCAGTCAGTTCCCAGGGAATCCTGCCATCATTTCTCTAAGTGAGCTGAAATCGTTTTCTGAATCCAGGTGTTTGTTCTGCTTCTCTCCTTCTTCGACCAGGTTCTGAACCTTACATGCCATGATCATGCTGCACAGGTTGCGTTCACCCTTATTCCCGATCAACTCTTCTTGTCTGGAGCAGGATGTCAGAGGGTGCAGGCCTCGTTGGTTCCCCCGCATTTGTACAGGATTGTGCTCAGCGACTCCAAAACTTCCTGGATTGCCTGTGCACTGCTGTATTTTCTTCCCAGCAGAATCAGATAATTGAAAATTCCCATGAGACGGGCTGTGATCTACAGACTTCTGCTAGTTGTCTGTAAAGCCTCATCCACCTCTTCTTTTGTCTGGTGGTCTGTAGAAGACACCCACCATAACATCCCTTTTGACATTCCCCTAAATTTAATCAAACACTTTAACTGGCTCATTTCAGTTTCGTAGTGGAGCTCTGAGCAATTCATACAGTTCTTTTACTACAGCGCTATCCTCCCCTCTTCGCGTCTGATCCTTTCCTGAACAGCTATACGCATCCATGGCAGTGCTCCAGTTAGCGACCTATCCACCAGAGTTCAAGTTAATGGAATAACATCGTAATTCCCTGTCTTGATGTGCCAGTACTACTAATTCTTCCTTCTTGTTTCCCAGGCTCCTCGCATTTGTGTACAGGCACTTTAAAAATTCAGCCAACTGCCCTACTTTCTTCTGCTGCTTATTTCCCCTGTTGCATCCTCCTCCTTGAATTGTCTCCTGGTGTTCTCTTTTCCTACACACCTCAGATATAAGGGCTTCATTAGGACACTTAAGGCAATGATTTGATTCCCCCACCTCCCAGTTCCGATTACTTTCTCTATGCTATAATTCAAACAGAAAGTATGCACATGATGCAGGAATTACTGGGTAAAGTTCTTTGGCCTGTGTTCTGCAGGCCAGACTTTAGATGCTATGGCCTTAAAAACCTGTGAATCCCTGATTTGGACACCCATGACTAAGCACCCTTTAGGCATCTTTAAAAATATCTGCCTTTGATATAAGGGAAAGGTAGTTTTCAACTGCTTAATACTTTATTGAAAGAAAGCAGGGTATGAACGTTGAGCATATGGGCAAGCATTGAGAAATACTGAGAGCCAAACAAACATCCATTGCCAAACTGATGAAAGTTGCCAATTGAATTCCAATTCTCTCACAAAATTTTCTTTCATTGCTTGTCAGGATCATTGGGTGAAATACACAAAATGAGAGATTTGTTTAATTCAAAATGTTTTTAAATAAATGAAAAAAGGAAGGGAATTTTGCCCCCTCTCCCCAAAAAAATCTACATGTTCAGCTCTTTTTAATCTTATGATGACTGAAAATTTGACACATTAATTTCAGCCCAATTTTCAGCTGTCGGTTGTAACTGATTACCTAAATTACATAGTCTTGCTTCTTCCTTCTAGCCTGGCTGAGCCTAGGGCCTTGGCTACACTAGAAATTTCAAAGCGCTGCCGGGGCAGCACTGCGGGAGCGCTGCCAAGGCACCAGTTTGAAGTGTGAGTGTGATCAGAGTGGCAGCGCTGGGAGAGAGCTCTCCCAGCGCTGCATGTAAACCACATCCTTTACGGGTGTAGCATGCAGCGCTGGGAGCCGTGCTCCCAGCGCTGCCGCCCTGATTACACTGACGCTTTACAGTGCTGCCTCTTGCAGCGCTCAGGGGGGGTGTTTTTTCACACCCCTGAGTGCGAAAGTTGCAGCGCTGTAAATTGCCAATGTAGCCAAGCCCTAGATCATGTATTCAGGGGGCTGTCAGAAACTATTTTGATTCATTTCCTCAGGAGGAAAAGCCACAATCTGTGTGCTCTCCTTGAACCAACTAGGGGAAAAAATGGCCCTTGGGACAGACACTGTACAGCTCACTGGCCATACACATGACTAGGGCTCCCGGTCATATATCATCTCCTTCCCTATGAAGGCTTTTCTAGGATATTAAAACAGTAACTTTGTTTCTTCACTTCAAAAGAAAGTAGTTGGAAGAGCATTCCATTCACCACAGAAAATTAGTAGGCCAAAAGTTCTTCCTTGAGAAGACGACATATAGGCCTGGAAGGATCGTCTTGGGGCAGAGTGCCACATGAACTGTGAGGGGGTGGTGAGAAGTTCACATAGTTCAGATAAAGAGAGGGATTACATTCATCAGATTTACAACTACTAAGACTACAATTAGAGCCAGTTGCATTTTTTTACCATAATTTTTGTTGTTGAAAAATATTGCTTTTTTTAAAACTGAAAAAATTCACGTTTTGAAAAAAATATTTTCCATGTTTTCATTGGAAAATTTTATTAAAATTTTTCACTTACCACAAATTTGTTTTAGTAAATAAACAAACATAAATATCTATAAAAAATAAGAAAAATTTTTTTAAATCTCTGCTCTCACCCCATTCAGATTCTGTAAAATGGGAACAGCTTCTAAATTTCAAAATCTTGTACAGATTTTTTAAAAACATGTAACCAGTTCTAGCTATAATGAGCTATATACACCAAGCTTTTGCACATACTGTAGTTTTGCTGTATTAATGCTTGGATCTGCATATTTGTATTTTATTTTCTTTGTAGTCTTAGCGGGCAAGTTGCGAGGATCTATAATGATTCGTTTACGCTGTGGGATCCTAAAATGAAGTGGGCTGGCTTATCTGCTGCAACACCTTAATAGCAATATCCACAGCAATCAGAAAGCCCCTGACTTCAGTCTCACTACCCACTACTCACTATACATACTACTCTGGCTTCCTTAAATTATAAATAATTTTCTGTATGGGGCTCTACTGCATTCCTAAGGACTGTATGGTGAAGAGGGAAGGAAGCGTTCTTAATAGCAAGATTAGCAGTAGGGCCAGAGGAGTAGCTTACTACCAATGGCACAGAGAAGATATCTGTATCCACTGCCTCTCCTTCATTGATTCTTTGGTAACAGGCATTGACATCTCGGAATAATAGTCTCTGGATTTGCTGTGATGGCTAGGGCTCCCAATCAGCGAGACACTGATCATAGGCCTGTAATTCTCAGCCATTCTGAGCAACAGGAGGGTTCTCTGCAGTGGCCCACACTTACTCACAGCCAGTAGAAGGTTCCATCATAAAGCTCATTGGGAATTTTTAAAATTGGAATTTAATTAAAAAAACTGAAAAATTTTTCACCCACAAGAATTCTGAAAAATAGCCCAATTTTTCAGCCAGCTCTAATCTGGAAGATGGGTTTTACCTGTGCTATTTTAAAATGCATTTTGCTACATTCACTATATTTAATTTTAAAAAAGTGTTAGCATGAATTTGAAAAGCTGTGATCCCGGAATATCTTTTGTATGAATTTACAGGTCTTTTTGGTGAGAAAATAAACATTTATACTCAGCAAAAGTTGTATTTTCTTTGTGACTCAGGCTGGGACGCTCACTCATGGGGGCTCCAAAGTATGGTGTAAATATACCCATCGTGGCCTGAATTGGACATCTGTCTCAATCTGGCCACCCCTTTTATACCTGAAGAATTGTAAGTGCAAAGAATAAAAGGGCAAATAATATCCGGCTTTGTAATCCTCAAATTATATTAACTGCACCTTTCAATTATTTGCACCCACAATTTGTGGATGCAAAAAGTCAGGGTGGCTTTTACAAATTTGGTCTGCAGACTGGATAATCCCAGAAATTTTAAGATGTAGTTGGCTACTTGTTCAAAATTTTTGCTTTCTGCAATTAAATGTGTTAACTATATTTCATCTGAAAAAATCCTTCAAGGAAGGATTACAGTGAGCTCTTATGAGTGCAGTGCTAGGTAACGATGATAAGAAGTAATTTTTTTTATCCCATTTTCTAACATGGACAAATAAAAACAATATCTGCTGATGCAAGATAAAGCTGTAGTAGAACTAATCATTACATGCTTTAAAATGTCTGAAATGGAACAATAAATGATTTCTCTAGTAAGCTACATTTATTGATTTAAATGCGCTCCAATGGATTTCTTCCAGTCCTTCAGTATTGAATGCTTATACACCCAGATTGTCAGAGAACCAATGAAAATACATTGATTTAAAATCCAGAACCCAATTTGCAGTTAGGAAGAGAAGCTGCTTTCTGTAATAGTTATCAGCCACAAACAGTCAAATTTAAGAGGAAATTCAGTGACTTCAGGAGTTTGTTAGGCCAAGTAAAACTCAGCTTGTGAGGTTCAGTCACTTAATTCACTCATTGTTTTGTGAGGAGGAGGAAAGGTTGTTTATTGTATCCAAACCAGGACATCTATTTTTCATGTTAATACCAGACAGACAAGCCCTTAGCTGCAGCAAATACATATGAATAAAGCTTCTGTCAGGTTGACATCTGGCTTTCCTGTTTGCATACATAGTTTATATATGCTTAAAATTCAGGTGCTTTTATTCCTCAACCATAACGGCAGGAGAAAGTCAAGGAGACTACTATCATTTGGAAAGATACCAATACAAAACTGTGTCTGTGAAACAGCTATTAGTTACCCCTCTGAGCACTTACAGTTGTATATATAACTACAGGAGCAAGCACTCAGTTTTCACCTACTGATGCTCACATTAAGTCAGTGGTAAAACACCCATTGACTTCAATGGGAGCAGAGTTAGGACAATGGAGAATACTTTTGAAAATCCCACATCTGGGCTCTAAACGTTCCCCTCCACGGAAATCTTTAGTAAAAGGCGAAAGATTTTACTAAACAGAAGAACTCCCTAGAAACTCTATTGAAGGACCAGTGCTATAAAAGACTCTTGAACTCAGAGAGTAGTCAGATCTTGATCTGACCTTAGCAGCTCAGGCCCATTCACATTTCTTCAGCGTCTCACAAAATCTTAAAAAAATTCAAATTGGTTTGCCTATGGGCAGTTTGAGATGGACTGAAACCTGGCTGAATTCTAGTAAACAAAAGAAATCTAAGGGATAAAGGAGTTCAGGAGAGTTGGCAGTTTCTCAAGGAGACAATATTAAAGGCACAACTGCAAACTATCCTGATGCAAAGGAACAATAGGAAGAAGCCAATTATATAAGTATATATGGACAAAACCAGAGAGGCTAAGGCACAAAATCAGTTACACCTAGCAAGAGACATAAAAGTCAATATGAAGGTGTTCTTTAAATATATTAGGAGAAAGAGTAGGTCCTCCACTTAGCTGGGAAGGAGCGCTAATAACTGATGACATCAAGAAAACCTGCTTAATGTCTTCTGCTTTATTCTTTGCTAAAAAGTAGGGCTGTCAAGCAATTAAAAAAATTAATTCCATGCTTAATTGCACTGTTAAACAATAAGAGAATGCCATTTATTTAAATATTTGTAGATGTTTTCTACATTTTCAAATATATTTCAGTTACAAACAGAGAATACAAAGTTTTTTTATTATAAATATTTGCACAGTAAAAACAATAATATTTTTCAATTCACCTAATACAAGTACTGTAATGCAATGACTTTATAATGAAAGTTGAATTTCCAAATGTAGAATTATGTGAAAAAAATTTTAAAAAAACTTTTGAGCCTACAAGTCCACTCAGTCCCACTTCTTGTTCAGCCAATCACTGAGACAAACAAGTAAACGCACAACTGGTTGAAAGGCTGTACTCAAAGAGTAGGTGTCAATATTGCCCTGTCACACTGGGAGGGTATATCTACTGAGGTTCCACGGGGGTCCTTCCTGGGCCCAATACTATTCAATATTTTCATTAATGACTGGATAATGGAGTGGAGGGTATGTTTATAAAATTTGCAGATGACACAAGCTGTGAGTGATGGCTAGCACTTTGAAAGACAGGATTAAAATTAAAAATGACCTGACAAATTGTAAATTTCAGACCTATTCTTTAAGATGAAATTTAATCAAGACAAATGCAAAGTACTATGCTTAGAAAGGAAAAATTGAATGCATGACTATAAAATGAGGAATAATTGGCTTGGTGGTAGTACTGTTGTAAAGGATCTGGGATTTTAGTGGAACACAAACTGAATATGAATCAGTGTGATGCAGTTGTGAAAATTGCTAATATCACTCTATATTAACAGGAGTGTTGTATGTAAGACACAGAAGGTAATTGTTCCATTTTAGTCAGCACCAGTGAGGCTTCAGCTGGAATAGTGTGTCCCGTTATGGGTGCCATACTTCAGGGAAAAGGTGAATAAATTGGAGAATCCAGAGGAGAGCAAAAGAAAAAAAGAGGAGAGATTTATGAGGAAAGGTGAAAAAACTGGGCATGTTTAGTGTTGAGAAAAGACAACTGAGAAGGGACTGGATAACAATCTTTGGATATGTTAAGGGCTGTTATAAAGAGAATAGTGAGCAATAGTTCTCCATGTTGAGGTCCATTTCATGATTGTAATAGCTGCTTTCATTTAATTAACATTCTATTGTACTCCCTCTGCTATGTAAATACTTATATTAATGTTAATTACTTGGAATAATAAAACTGTAATCATTTAATTGGTAATAAATGTAGCATGCAAGCAATAATATAATATTTAAAAAACAGACAAGAAAAAAGCAGTGTTCTTCAATTTATCAAATTATAGATTTTTGCACGCTAGACAGTATGACAAGCTGCTATTCATACTAACCCAACAAAAGCTATTGTCAAAAAAGCCTACACATATGGTATTTATAAGATAAGTAAAATCATATGAACTCAAATAAACTTTTCCCTGGACTTCCTGCAACTCATGTATTCTTTCTTTTCAATTACTGGAGATAACTGAATAATGCTGTCTTTTTATACAAAGAAGAAATCATTGTTCAAAATTTGAAGAATTGCTTTGGCAGACTCCAAGAAAGGAACAATACTTTAGTTTAGAAAGTTGATCTGGAAGTTTTTATTATGGGATTCTAGACCATTTTCAAAACACAGACATTTCAGTTGATAACAATTTCTGCTACATGAAAAAGTCGAAAGATCCACTAAAACTTGGATTTCATGTGAGCAATGCATAATTCTGTGAAGTTAAAAACAATGGTTGTTTAGTACTTGAGAACCTACTAAACACCTCTAGCAAATTACAAATATTCAATAAAGTCTAAACACTAAGCACATTTTTATAGCTCTAATACCTATCTTAAGAATACTAACAGGTGAGCCAGATTAATTCCAGCTATGTATTTGTCAGTTTTCAGTTGAGACATGGGGGCCTTGTCATGAATGGGCATGTGGTTTGCTGGCATCACAGGTAAACTTTTAAAATGCCTGAAATATCTGAACTAAAACCCCTACTCAAAATGGCTCATTTGCAGGTGTGAAAGCACCTAGAAGATTCACATTCATAAACAACGTGGTGCCCAGGCACTATCTCTTACTATATCTTCACACATCCAAGAGTTTTCAATAGAGAACAAGTTTTCTGTTGCTTTTGCTGCAGTACACTTTTTTTTTTTTAAAAGTTGAAATCCGTAAGGAAGGTCAGATTGGCCAATATGGGAAAATTGTCAAAGAAGGTCATGTCTAAGGCAACCTAAGAGGTGCTCCTGTAAATGATATTGGTTCATAGATTTGAGTGTGATTATACAGAGGCAATACAGCACTTTAAAATTTATCTCAGATCTTCTCTTTAATAGATTATTCCAGTTCATGCAGAAGGTCACCCACCATGCTAGACCTTTGTAATAGAAGTTATAGGTGACTAATTCAATCAAGATAACGTTCTCAACATTACAAAAGATGGTCACGGTGATTTTGCTTGCAGATATTTGAGTTCATGATATTGGATAACTCCTATCTAATCCACATAGTCAAGATATTTAGCTTCTCTACATCAATCATAGCCTCAAAAGGTCCTGGCTTTATATTATTGTAAGTTAGAAGCTCATGATTGCACTTGATGTGTAATCTTTTGTCAATAGTGAAGAAACCTAAGTTCTTGACTTTTCCCCCCAGTTAGTTTCACCTAACATTTATTTTTTCTTCTTATGCTTCTGCCATTTAAACCCTTTGTTTCTTGTATATTGTTTCTTGTATTATTCATTTCCAAACTTCAGTGTAATTTATGCATGCGGCATAAACCTTCCCTGGTGACTTCTGTAGGAATGGCTCACAGATAACTGCTTCGTGCGATTGTTAGCCAGGCTTGATTTTCCCAGATCTTTATTTTATCATTTAAATAGTCAATTGCACATGGTTACAGCCTTGTGTAGCAGAGGATCATTCTTGCATCAACTGACTGCACGTGAGTCTTGGTCATTTAAGCATCTATAATGAAAACTCCCTGTCTGTTGCTAAGCTATGGGATAAATGATTGGGTCCATCAGTTTGATCCTTCATTCAAGGGGGACCTGCTGTCCCCTTTACCCTGATCACAATCCTCTTCCTTTCCTCTTTCAATATACCCAGGTCCTTGTAGAATATTTTCCTTCAATCCCAGTCTTCCCCTCTCTAGCCAATATAGCTTCATTTCCTTATCCCTCATCCCATGTGCTCTGACCTCCCAACATCTACCTCTTCCTTTCCTTTCCACATCACCTCCATATCATGAGTAATTAAGATAATGCCATGAATTGATCTAGCAGATCTAGTATTCTCTGTTATTTACTAAGCTGTCTGTTACATTCAAATAGGGCATTCATGAGCATTTCCCCTGCCAGAGGTGCCAGCGAATGCATTCTGCCTCGTGAAGGCCCAGAGTGGGTGTTTGATTTGAGTGTAGCAGATGATCCATTGTTCAACAGAAAACCTTCTGAAGTAGTTATCCTGTGATGGAAATAAAGGCAGAAGACCTATTGGGGAGCAGTCGCAAAAAGAGGAAGGCCATGAGTTCATGCTGGAGACCATGCATAGGAAAGATGCTGGTGCCTTTTGATAGCCAAAGATTTAATAAGTAGCATAAATCTACTAAAACTAAAGTAAAATTTGTGAGTTTTGAGAACTGACAAATCCCCTGATAAAGGCCATGGTTGGTTGTATTATTAATCATTCCTGTTTGAAACAGTTTTAACATTAACTAAAGCAGTAAAATATCAGCACCTCTGCAGAAGTTACTAAATCACAAATAAAAACCATGAAGAAAATGAAGAGGCAGATGGTGTGGTTGTCATTACAAAAAAGGAAAGAAAAGAAGCTCTTTTTAAGAGTGTTTGACAAAAAATTACCAGGACCAGTGAGCAGTATACTATGGCAGAAAATGGCTGTGGGAACTGTGGCATTCAGCATCCCAGAAAGAAGTGTCCTACATATGGCAAAGTCTGCAGAAACTGCAATACAGAGGCATTCTGCAAAAATAATCAAAGCAAATAATGTAAATGCACTGACAGAAATCTAAATTGATGATGCAAGGACTGCAATAGATGAGTCATCTTTTGGAACAGTGCCCCATGTCAGTACTGAGGGGGAAAAAAAACAAAACAACTTTGTCATGGCTAAACTTGATACAGGAATCCAAGACATTGAACTATAAGCAAACATCTACCAGAAAAATTAGGAATCAATTCTAGATTAAAAAAAAGCACCACAAAAGTAAAATAATCAATATTTACTTTCATTTGTATTTGTCTGTAGGTTAGTCTGCTTGGAAAAATGGTGAAAACTCAATTGTTTGGGACTGGGCACAGTACTAGGCAATATAACATACGGAACAATCTTTCACTGACATGGAGGTGGACTGGATGATCAAATATGCATTCCCCATCTCTAACTGCTGTAACTTTATACTTCTAAGATAGCATCACTGCAGAAACATTGCTAGTAGTTGGAATAAGAACTCGGAGATCATATGGTAAAACACTTATTTATATTAAAGTAGTGCCCAGATCCCAATCAGGAATGGTTCCATTGTGATTGGCATAGAACAGGCACAGATCAGGAGACAGACACTGTCCTAAAGAGTTTACAATCCAAGACAAGAGGCAAAAAGAGTGAGATTCTCACTCCTGCTCTGGCCCCTTTATCCAAGGTAATTTTTAGATTGTTTATCTTGGCTAATTTATAATACCATTTTATTCAAGGTAAAGGGGCCAGAGCAGCATGAGAGGGCTTTAAAAGCCTTGCTTCTGGCTGAGGGAGAAGACCCCCAGTGAAGGAACTGAGAACAGCCACAGGATGTCCTCTGTGGACCTCCCACCTTCCAGTGTAGGGGACATACTGGTGACATAGGTGGGGCAAGATGTGCATTTCAAGTGCAGGGCTACAGTACATAGTACTGTTGAGATTTTGGGCAGCTTTGCCACCCATAGGGCAGACTGGGGAGGCTTCCAAAAGTTAGTCTCCTGAGGCTCCCTAAAATTATGAGGGGGCCACTCCAGCCTTAGAAGCAGCCCAGAATTTGGAGACTACAAAGTTGGCTTAAAGTCACCATAGCCTTCTGTCCTTCTGGGCTGTGAGTCTGTGCTGAGTCACTTAGAGGTACAGCACAGAATCAATCCCTCATTCTTTATAAGAACTGCATCTTTACATCCTTTCTCCCAGTTTATTTTGACCGTAAGCTCTTTGAGGCAAGGACTATCTCTTAGTATGTGTATGTACAGTGCCAGGCACAAAGGATTCTTGATTCTCTAAGACCCTCTAGGATATTTTTGTAATCGTGGAGAAATAATTATCTAGTTTATAATCAAGGTCTTATATGAAAGCCCTTCATATCTGTCTGCAAACTGCAAACTATTCGTAATCTGTCAACACATTAACAGAAGCTGGTGAACAGACCTTTCTTGCCTAAAAGTTTTGGCCAAACCTCACAACATTTTATATGATCTACACAAGGCTGCCTCATCTATAGCACCATTCTGGGCCAGATACATCACTTTATACTCTACCCCATTCATAGTCCCAATATTGGCCATGTCCAGCCCAATTTCCAGAGACGTGTATATACGCACACTGAACATACTGGCTAGTGGCTCTGTACCCCAAATATTTTACATAACTTCCCAAAACAGACATAAAATTTATTCTGTTTGATGCAAGGTCAAATCCTCTTATCTGCAAACAAGCCAAAGAAGATCTCAAAGGTTGCAGAAACAGATCATTTCTGTAAGATGAGTGTCCTAGACATGGAGCAAGTGACTCTGGGGTGTGTGTTCATGCACCTCTACAGAGGGGAGGTTGGGAACAGCATTAAACTTGGGCATGGACAGCCACTTGGATACCTGCTACATAAGCAGAGGAAAATTCTGTGAACAATGGCTCCTTCTGCTAGCACTCCAACCCCCAAAGTCATAAGAATCTCCAGTGAAGGGGTTTCTACAAACCCCCAAGAAGAGCTGACAAGTTACCCAGTCAGCACTTCCCTTCTTTGATGTCCCTCACCTCCCACAGGGAGATCTTCCCAGGCAGGGTCCTTGTTGCTCATGTAAATAAAGATTTTTCTGTTTCCCAGGAAAACTCTACCCCCCTGTTGACAAGTAATGCCATCAGAAACATAGGTAATTTGGTGATAAGCTCCTTTTCATTGCTTACATTTGTTTAATTTTCATTAAATGAAAGCATTTTGACAGATTTTGTTCCCTGACAGATGCTCATGGCAGGTGTCTAAAAAATGTGCTAAAGCTTTCAATGGATACTTTCAAAGTCTATTATGAACACACGAATTATAAAAAGTGTAATACTTAAGACAAGGTATTTTATATAGACTGAAAAGCACACCAGATGCAGTCTGAAATTAATGGAAATATGGATATTCTGTTTCATTTTCTCCCCTGATTTTCAAATATTCATCACCCTGAACTTTCATGGGTTCTTTCCAAGGTACCTGTGTCATCCATACCAAATATAAAATCAAGATTCCACTTCGGTAGAAGCTTGGGCTCTAAATCAGGGATAGAACCTTATTTCTCCCTTTCCCTCCCCCCCCCCCCCATCTACTGGAACATGCCTTCTATCCCATAATAAAGATCTGGACTGTGGTTCTTGTGTTTACAGAAGCGACAAGTGACCTTGTGTCCTCTCCCATTTAAAAAAATCCTCGCACATCAGGGCTTACTGTTACTTTTGGGATATGCACACAGCTTCTGTTTGTTTTCTCTTTAATTTTTCTAGATGCCATGTGAAATATCTATCATCATCACCAGTCTAGCCTTGCCCCAATCTACAGAGTTGATATCAAATCCCTTTTAAGATGCAGTATCAGCTCTAAAAAAAGTGCACGATAAAAAGTCTTTGAGGAGTTCAATTTAAAGGCAGATAAAAGTCTAATATAGTTGCAGAGAAACCTAAGGGGGGAATAAAGAATTGACATCAATGCTGTGAGGACAGGATGGGACCAGATCAATTAATTAACAAACACAGGGCTAGGGCCAAATTTGCTACAAAGATAGTGGGCGTGTATATCTAATGGGACTGAAGAAGCAACACTGAGACTCACTTCTGGGACCCAAATTCAAATCTGTCCTAGGTCAATAATGGCCATTAAGTCATCATCATCAGATAGCCATTCAGTGGCCTATGCAAAATCAGCTGGTGATCTCAGTCAAGTTTACACTCTGTTAGGACCATTGTTGGTGTTCTCAATATAAAACAGACTAAATGTGCATGGAACTTAAACTACTCTCTCACCTTTAGTGGGGATTCCTCCAAAATAAGACTAAGACCTGTTGAGGAGCAATATGAGGAAGTCTATACTGCCACAGAGTTAACCTGGCACTGTTAAATTAACATCATATGACAATGAGGTGAATAGAAGGGAGAAACAAAAGACATTTACTAAGTGCTGCAAACCTTGGATATGGTTCCAAGCCAGTTCAAAAAAGTCTCGGAGACACTGAGCTCTAACCAGTCCAATTTATGTTTCCAAGAGGTTCACACATCTGTAGATCCAATTATGTGCATATTGTTCTTTGTGGGATGCAATTTTGTTTTACTGCCAATGGAAATAGAAAGGCTATTTCATCTGGGGTTGTGTCAAGCAACAATGACATCTGAAATCTAGTGACCTAAAGTGTTTACTCAGAGGTGCCTTAGACTTACCCCTTTCCTGAAAGATACTAGTCTGAACTTGGAATTAACACGGGAAATCAAATGTAATGATATTTCTGTTCAAAAAATATCATTCTTGAGTAATTAGTAAAGGCCCACTCTGGAACCTTTCCTTGGATCTCCAAATCAACTCACTACAGGAAATCCTGGAGTGTTTTGTCCAGAAAGTGAAAACAGCGGGAATAGGGAACCTGACAGAGTGTTATTTCCAAGGAACAGAAGCAACATAGAAAATAGAAAAGCCAGCAGGGATGGTTTATTTTTTTTCCCCCCAGGGAGTGAGGCAATGGAGGGAGTTAGGAACCTTGGCAAATAATTAAATGAATCCAATAAAATAAAAAGCCAGCTATAGCTCAAAAGGCTATTTGTTGAGGAAGAAATGTATTTAATGTTGCAAATTCTGACACATAGGTAAGTTTGCTTTATTTTTTAATCCTTTTGTCTTCCCTTAATTTCTCCTTTGCTATAATATTTGGCTTTATAGCAAATCAGAAGTATGGAATTATTTCTAAGTAACATTTTGGATCTGAGGAGGAATGCCAGTGGTGTTCGGAACATCTTCACTGCTCAATAAAAAATTTTAGTTCAAGATATTGGTTAGTGTATTTTTTAGTTTGCTTTTGAAATAAAATCCTTTTTGTAAGAAAGTGATTACAATAGGTTTGTATAAATTAGACAAAGGATAAAATCCATTGCAGAATTTAGACATCCCCTCTGTAAGTTCCAGAAAATCCTTATGTCCAAACCTAGATAAACTAGTGCAGATACTGATCCAAAAGATCAATACAATTTCAGGTGCACAGTAAAGAATAAATAGACAATTAAGATGCTGTTTCAGGCTGGGGAAAAAATCCTATTGCCCAGAAATCCAGAGCAAACAGAACCTGGAAAACTAAGCATCAGCTTTTTCTGAACAGCAGACAAGTGCAACAGGAGAGACTGGAATTGGCTTAGTGCAACACTGAGCTGTCAGAGAGCAGGGGAGCCAGACCAGCTGAAGGGGAGCGGATCCAGGCAATGGGAAGAAAGGGATGAGCTGAGCAACAGAACCGAGCTGTCAGGCAGAGCGGAAGGGAAAGGGCCTAGCTAAAGCTAGTCACTCAAGTTGTGTTTTGGGAGAAATGCGTGGGATGGAGATAAAAAGCAGCACTGACCAGCTCAGCCTCACTTTGGCTATGTTGCCTGTTAGTGCTTTGATCTGAGGCATGGAGAGACCAGGTCTGACCTTTGAGACTTTTTCAGAAAGGCAAGCAACAGTATTTTTCCCCCAGACGAGCCAAGGCTGATTGTGCAGCAACTTTTAAAGCTTAGCAGCAGCAAATGATCTGAAACATTTTGATTAAGGGAGGAAGTATAAGGCTTGCAAGTCAGAAATCCAGACCTTGTCCTCCAACTCTATAGGTGAGAAGTGCCCTAAACACAGTGGGTCTGGCATAATGCCACTGTACAGTCAGGGAAATAGTCTACAATAACCTATTCAGCACAATTTTCGGTATCCTTTGTATCTGAAGAGCCCTGCTTTGTCGTATGGCACTTCCTCCATGGAAACACAGGGGCAGCATTTTAAGGGAACTCATCTCCCAGTTTTTGCACCTAAATGAAGTAGCGAAATCTTCCAAAGTGCTCAGCATCTCCCATTGCTTTCAGTGAGGCATTTTGAAAATCTGGTTGGTTATTAAGGTGTTAAATGGGAGTTCTTCAGTACAGAGCTCTCTTGCCAATCTGGCCAAAGTACATGCTTTGCCTTAAAATAAAAATCCAGCAGATTCAAGCCAGGTCTAGTGCATTTAGAATAGTACTTACTTTATATATTTTCCATATTTAACTTCAGAAATACTCTATAAACAAACTTGATTAAATTATTCAGTATTTAACTGATATCAGCTATTAACAACAGTTCAGGATAACTACTGAAATGTAATAGTTAATTTAGTTCTTTGACAATGAAACTAATATGATTTTATTATTATGTTACAATGGGGCCGACTGGGAGCCACTGTACTAGATACTGTACAAACACACACAAAGGTATAGTCCTTGTCCTGAAGAGCTTCAGTCTAATCTGAGACTGAAATGCAACAAGTAGATTTATAGAAAAAAAAGATGTGGAAAGGAGAGACAAGGATAACAGGTAGCAGCAGCACATAGTTATACAGACCAGGTAAGTGGCCAACTTCTATTTTATTCTCTTCTATATATGTTGTTATACCACACTTACCACTGTAGTATCCAAGCACTTTCACTCATGCATTAAGCAATGTAATTAACATCTGTCTTGTATTTGGCTTCTCAAACCTCTTCTGAGGGGGAGAAGTGTATGCAGTAGAGTTTGTGTTTTGGAATTTACAGACAGACACAGACACAGACATTGCTATACATTTTTGTTAGAGAAGGCAAGGTCAGAAAAATACTCCTTGCACTTAGAACAGAAAGTGATGACATTTGTGATGGTCCTTAGTTCAACAAACATAACATTGCTATCTTCATGGGAGATCTAAATGCACACGTTGGTGATGATAAACACTGGATGAACACATTATGGGCAAACATGACATCCTAGGACAGACTGACAACAGGGAATGTTTTGTTGAACTGTACAACCTAAGCAATCTTTGCATTGAGTGTACACAATTTCCACACAAGGAAAGAAATAAAGCGACAGTGATCAAATGATGGCTTCACTCAAAAACATGTTATTAGTAGGCACTGGAGAAGATCATTGTTTGATGCCTGGATGTACACAAGTGTTGGTGTGAGAAGTGACTACCATATAGTTATTGGGATTAAAAAAACAACAGCAGGGAATACTTCACAAGGTAGAGGATATGAATGATGTTAGATAGTTAGTAAATCTAGCACTGAGGACTTATTTCAAGCTGCAGCTTACCAATAGGTCTGAAAAGTTAAAGACAATGATGGAGGACATAAAAGAACAATGGCAGTTGTTCAAAAAAACAAGTATGGATGCACGTAGACTACAGTGGAGGTGAGATGATCTGAAGAAAGAAAAATGGATCCAACCAAATACAGAGGCTTGTTGAAGGGAGAAAAGAATTACAGGAAATCCAACAAGAATGAGACTGGAGTAGAATAGGTCTTTCGCTACAAGAACATGCAGACAAAGATGAGGAAGTTAAAAGATCAGATAGAGGAGATAAGAAAGAATGGGTGGAAAATAAAGCAAGAGAATCTGAGAAGGTGAACAGGCAATGGGATTCTTAACAGCTTTCTTTACATCACTGTGGCATTGGGAAGGCTCAAGATGGCACAATGTTAATCACAGAGAAAGGACAGAGAGCCCATGGGATGGAACATTCACAGGTTGTGCTCAACCAGCTAGAACCACTAACACACTGAGAGATGTAAAGAAATAGACTTACCAATATCACCAGACGTAATCATCTTTGAGGAAGTAACTGAGGCCACAAACCAACTGAAGAGTTGAAAAGTACCAGGCTATGATAGGATGGTAGGATAGGCTGGAATGTTAAAAGCTGAAAAAGAAGTGATGATGAATTACATGTGCAAATATTACCTCACCCACCTTGTCTTTCTAATATCCTGAGACCACCATCGCTACAACACTGTAAACAAATGTGCAAGATGGAGAGAATGGTTTGGGAAAAGGAGACCTGTCCTAAAGATCGGAGAAGAGGTGTCATCTGTAAAATCCTAAAAACAAGGAGCAATTTATTTGTGATAGGAGTGTCAACCCTCTCCTGCTATCTCTACCTGAAAAAGGGTTTGCATTATCATTTTGAATGGGAATGAAAACTGCTGTTGCTAAAGTAATCAGGGAGGAACAGGTTGGATTTTGATCTAATCAATCATCTTCAGAACAGATTTTCACCTTGAGAAGACTTTTTGGGAAAGACTTAGAATACCAGCAGAAGGTGGTTTTTAATGTCTTCGATTTAATTAAAGCATTTGATAGGGTCTGCAGAAAAGCCCTCTAGAAGATCCTGAGACATTTATGGAATTCCAGCAAAGACTGTTAATTTGATAAAAGCTTTCAATGATGAGTCTGCATGCAGTATCAGGATAGAGACCAGACATGCAGTGTCAGGACAGAGCAGACACGGAATAGGATAAGATGGTTACTGGTGTAAGACAGGGTTGTGTAATATTCTCACTTCTCTTCTGCACTGTCATGTGATGAGAACAGTGATGGCTGCTGCTAAGGACAGTGACACTGTTTGGATAAGAGATAATCTGTGAGATTTAGATTTTGCAGATTATATATGGCCATATTTTATACCAATTTGGATGTAATGAAAATACTGTTTATCAGTATAAAGCAGAAGCAGCTCAAGTGGAACTTCAGATAAGTATGCAGAAGACCAAGACCATGGAGACAGGAGAGAAAGCTATCAACACTGGCTGATGTGTGACTGACAGAAAAAAGTATGCAAGAGTTGATGACTTTATCTTGGAAGTACAATTTTTGCTAATGGCCAGCTCACTAAATAAATGAAGGCAAGAACTAGTAGAAACAGTGGATCAATCTCCCATTTGTCAAACATCTGGAAGAGTAAGAAAATATATCGACACACTAAAATGATATTGTGCAACATTTTTGTCCAACACTATTGTAATGTAACCCATGGTGGAAATACACAACAGGAAGCTGAATGCATTCCACCAGCATTGTTTAAGAATAATCTTGGAAATTCATTGGAGAAACTGTATAACCAATGTGGATGTGTTGTACCACACAGGTCAGTAGACTGCAGATTCAATAATTAGATAGAAACAGTTATGGTGGTTTGGCCAAGTCATCAGGCTATGCTGTGGCAGAAGCACAAGCTACTACTCAGACTGGATTCCAACTGAAGGGAAGAGAAGGCCCGGAGGACAAAGAATGACCTATCACAGGATGTTTGAAAAGGATGCTGCCATCATGAAGACAACTTATGATGGCATAAAACATCTGGCTCTAAATAGACAGCAATGGGGAAAAATGGGTTGTCTCATGTGTCACTAGGCACAGGAGATTGTAAATTTAAGTTCGTTCATGTGGGAGTTCATTCTATGGTCAGGACTGGCACATGATTATATCCATCCTTATTGAGCATAGCCCTTAAATTGGAGTTTAAAGTAAAGTCTATATGACTTAAGCACTTGCTTAAAATTAAGCACATGCTTAATGGCTTTGCTGAACAGGTATAGTTTCCTGAATTAGGATCTTCATTATTTTTATCATTATAAGATGTAAGTAAACATAAAACAGGTATCAATCTTCACAGGTGATTTAATTAAATCAGTTGCCATAAAATAGCAAATTAATAATTTAAAACAGATGTCAATTATTGGAAAACATGTTTTGATAAATTGGATGATTTTTTAAACAAACTATTTTCTAGTGTCTGAGAAGCAAGAAGAAAAGATATTTAATCTAATTTAACTTCTGATTAATAATTTTTTTCTGGTCAGATGCTTCTCTCAGTTAAACCAGTATAAATCTGGAGTAACTCCTGAATTCAGTAAAGCTGCTCTGAACTTACACTTGTGAAGCTGAAAGCAAAACTTGGTTGGTAACCCCGAAATAAATAAATAAAAGTAGACTTTAGTAAAATAAGACAGGTGTGAAGTCACCCACCAACACCAATATATTTACATAACTCTTAAAATTGGAAGAGCCTGAGGTTAAGGCTTTCTAAATTGTAGGGGGGGGGGGGGGAGTATACAGTGTTAACTGACTTCATCTTCACACTCAAAGGATGGCTGAGTAGCTCAAGGAGAAATAATTGAATGACACTTTTGGAGAAAGAGGACCTCAGCTTTGTTGAAGTGCTTTAAGCAGGGTCCAATATTTCTCTAAGTATTTTGGTTCAGTTGAGGGGATACATACCCATTAAGTTTAAGGGGCTCAATGGTGAATTTCTAGAGAACTTTTTGGACTTTCTTACAATGCAGGTCAGAAGGCTTTCAGTCAAGCATTTCTAACCCATGAAGATTGTGAATATTACAATGAAATTAAAAAATATTTACAGGACTACATTCATTAATTTCATCTTCTATAACAACCATCTGATAAGCTTCAACTGTGAAGAGTTTTAAAATGTTAGTAGGAATAACGCAATGCAGTATGAATGCAATTTACTTGTTAGGTTCATTTAACAAACAAAGCCAGTGTTTGTTTGTTTCTTAAATTTTAAGCTTTGAAATAATTTTTTCAACCTTGTGAGAGATTTTGTCTTCCAGTGCTTGGTACCAAGGTGGTTTACTGTATTGATAGAAACATCCTTCATACACACATCATAATTCCCATAGATGCTCTCACAAGAAGTTGATTGCTCACAGGTCTAAGGTTCACTTCAAAATATTCAATCCTGGCTTCTTCTGATATGCCTAATGGGAAGCCTTTTAAATATTACTGTAGTGACAGCCTCAAGTTCCCTCTAATCACTTCTTTGAACAATTTTTTGAGCCCTTGAGTTTGTCTGATTTATTTTCCCTTTCTCCCCTCCCCTTGTCCCCGTCCAAAGTATTGCTGTGAGATCCTTCGAGATTGCTAAAACAGAGTGTTTGGGACTGTACCGTTAAGCACAACTCTGGAACATATAGCTAAAGAAAAAAATTAAGAATGAAACTCAACTTCCCAAATCACAACACTCCAGAAACAACTAGCACTTGGAAATTACCAGTCACAGTCTAGGGATTCTCATTGTTTTCAATGCAACAAAGAGTCTTGTGACACCTTATAGACTAAAAGAAGTATTGGAGCATAAGCTTTCGTGGGTGAATACCCACTTCGTCAGACGCATGTGGTGGAAATTTCCAGAGGCAGGTGTAAATATGCAGGCAAGATTGTTTTCAATGCGAACCAGATTCAAGATATCTGAAATACTATGTTTCAGGGAGATTTACACTACTGACGTGCGAATATCACCTGTTTAAACTCTTTCTGTGTTTTGTAAGGCTCCTTGCATTTGATATTATATTATCTTTCTCTTTTAAAAGATCTTTTTAAGTGGAAACTACGATGGTAAGATGTTATAAACAATTAATGAAAGGAATCTACTCAATTACCAGCAGGCAAGATTCGTGTCTTAGGAGTCATCTTTTTTAAAAAGAAAGTGAATATTTAGACTGTTTATCTTGGCTAATTTATATTACTATTTAATACAGTATTTACACCTATTTGATTGGCAGAGTGCCTAATTAACCATTGTTCTGCAATAACTGCCTGCAATGTATCTGATACACTACATTGGTTAGTGTTTTTCAGAACTATGAGGTAATGACTGCTGTGCTTGAAGTAACTAGAGCAGAAATTTAGTAAATGTTCAATACAGAGCAGAGCAATTTAAAACTTGCTTGCACGGTAAGCTAAAAGAGCATAAACTCTTTGTTTGCAACTCAAACCACTTGCTTTGAAGTGGATTCTTATCAAGGAAAGCCCTTGAGGACTTGTCAACAGAAGAGATCAATTGTAGACTGGTAGATTATTCAAAGGTCATTTTGTAGGAAGGATTTTTCATCAGGATTCAGACTACCTTTCAGACTATCTTTTTTTTAATGTCAGATCTTTGAAAAACAATATTACTGTTTAATATTAATGTTGTGCTTTTTATTTGGGATCTCAGTGAAATGATTATATAAAAGTTGAGACGAGAGAAATATTTTTACAGCAAATACAGTATCTTAGACCCCTAAAATTTGGAATAGGCAGAAACCACTCTCTCAAGAGCTATATTGCACAATAGAAAACCTGCAAAACATAGGTGAATGACCTTACTTTCTGTAAACAATGCCAAACACTGTTCTTTCCAAGCTAAACCAAACAACCAGTCCTTAGCAGTACCATAATGTTATATAGAAATATAAAATCACAAATGATGAACAGACAACACCACTAAGCAATTAGTAGGGCCCTACCAAATTCACGGCCATGAAAAACATGTCACGGACTGTGAAATCTGGTCTCCCCCAGTGAAATTTGTCTTTTGTGTGCTTTTTACCCTATATTAGACATATTTCATGGGGGAGTCCAGCATTTCTCAAATTGGGGGTCCTGACACAAAGGAAGTTGCAGGGGAGGTCACAAGGTTATTTTAGGGGGGTTGTGGTATTGCCACCCTAACTTCTGCACTGCCTTCAGAGCTGGGTGGCTGGAGAGTAGTGGCTGTTGGACAGGCACCCAGCTCTGAAAGCAGCGCCCTGCCAGAAGCAGCGCAGAAGTAAGGGTGGCAATACCATACCATCCTTACTTCTGCACTGCTGCTGATGGTGGTACTACCTTCAGAGCTGGGCTCCCAGCCAGCAGCCACTGCTCTTCAGCTTCCCAGCACCACTGCCACCAGCAGCAGTAGTACAGAAGTAAAGGTAAGGGTAGCAGTACTGCAACCCCCACCCCCACCCACCTTGTGAACCCCCCACAACTCCTTTTTGGGTCAGGGCCCCTACAATTCCAATTCAGATTTAAACAGCTAAAATCATGACATTTACGATTTTTAAAATCCTATGACTGTGAAATTGATCAAAATGGACCGTGAATTTCATCGGGCCCTAATTATTAGAGATATGTTACTACTACTATTGTGCCTTTGCAGAATTGCATCAGATTATGGGGCTGTGCAGCAGGTCAATTTCTTGCTAAAAGAGAAATTTGTGACATGGAGTTTTTTCCTCCCTTTTTAAAAATGATTGCTACAATTCACAAAATATACATATGCCTTGTGTATCTTGACCAGAACCGGCAAATAGTAGCAAAACTGCACATAGCAAATTCCACTATGTAGCCTATAGAGCTAATTTAGGCTTTATTTTACTTAGCAGTAATAAAAGGAACCTACAGGCATGTGTCCCGTAAGACATTGTCTTAAGCAAATTAGCATAAGTAAAGCAGGCCTATGATCCTTAGCTTACATAAAATGGCGCATTCAGTTGCTCTAGATTTTGGTGAACTGGGAATAGCTTGCTCAAGAGGGGAGTTGGTATATAACGATACCAGTCAACTGATACTGATACAGCATTTGAATATTTTAGGATAGAATCGTTGGCAGAAATCTAACCACAATCTTGCTTGAGCAAAGGTGGGGTATATGATAATAAGCTAACTGCTATTAATATGTTCATCTATAGCATAAGTGCATCCTAATGAGGAAATTAGATTTGGACATGGAAGGCTGGGCATCAGAATGAATATTCATTATAGTGTCCAGGCCCTATAATAGGCCAAGCCACCATTATTTAGTGGGGTAGCAAACTTTCCATCATTGACCCTACAGATCTTCATCATTATCTACTACTAATCTCTGGGCATTGGGAAACCTGGATCATCAAACTCATTTGGCATGCCAGGGACAGGGTTGTTCCTTTATCTCTCACCACCAGGTCCCCAGAAAGGGTGTGCGTATTGTGACAAAGTTCCTCCTCTACCTTGGTGGGTCCTGCACTTATTGGCAGATTTGCTCAGCTCAGTGATCTTCCCCTCTTGTGGAACCCACAGTCTGGGTCAGCTCCTCCTGTGTCTGATCAGAGAGATTGGAAGGTTGAGTGGGGGGAGGGGGACCAGGACAACCCTACGAACCGAGGTTCCAGCCCAGTAGCCACTGTGATCTTGGTCAGCGGTGTCTATAGTGCCGCGTAACAGCTGCATTGACAGCATACAAACTCCCTGGGCTCACTCCTTATAGCCTCCTCCCCAAAACAACTTCTTTATCTCACCAACAGGACCTTCTCCTCGGTGTCTAGATAATGCTATGTCTCGTCTCATCCTCCAGCAGATACTATCCTCTCGACGGTCTCACTCACTCCTTGCCCTCATTTGCTCACGAGCTCCTAAGCATATAGCTCCTTACTTCTCTACTGGTCCTCACTGCCTTGACTGACCAAGTGAAGCTCTTTTTAAACTAGGTGCCCTGATTAAGCCTTGGCCTTGATTGAGCTGCAGGTGGTTCTAACTTGAAAAGATATGCACTAATCTCACTGCCTTCTTAGTGAAAGATCATTAATGGCCCAGGATCGCCTTTGATTACCCTGCGAGCAACCTCCACATGTTGGTTACCAAGGTCCGAGTTGGGATTTGTTAGCCTGGGGCTAACACATACGCTGTTAGGGAACAGAACACCTGCTTTCTGGGCCATGGAGTAGCTCGCTCTCTACTCCGCTCTGCATGTGGGGAGAGGGCCAGGGCTGCTGCTGCTTTTCCTGTCGCCACTGGGCCGCTGGTACCCATCACGAACTGCCTACGCTAGTTCGACTAGCTGCTAACTGGCTGCCTACGCTGTTATCTATGCTTTAGATATCCTCACGCATGGCTCGCCTTGGGTCGGGGAGTTCAGACGCACCTGATAGGGAGAACGCGTCACCCCTCTCCTGTATCAGCTTGCTGGCTGGCTAGTAGCAGCTTCCCCCCCACCGGTTCCCTTGCTGTTTCACTCACACCTACAGCCCTTGAGGTTCGGGCGGCGGGGCCTTGCGCCTCTTCCCAGAGAGGGGGGTAGGTTGAGGGACCCCAGGCCTCTGTGTTGCTGAGGACACCTTCTTAAGTACCGGGGTCCCTCCTTGGCCCTTGGATCCACCAGCCCAGCCCACCACCTGGACTGCTCTGCTGCTGGGGCAGCTGTGCTCGGGAGCTGTGGAGCCCGGAGGGGTGAAGTGAGAAGAGAGTGACCGCCCGCTGTTGGAGACCTACGTGAAGATTCTCATTTGTGGAGGCGGGTATTTCTGGACTGGAAGTCCTTTTTCAACCTGTTGCTACTTTGTTGAGGGGGTTTGGACTGAGTCTTGTGGGACAACCGGGGGTGTGGCGGGGGAGAGCCATAGCCCGGTTCTCATGCTTGATGTTCCTTTCAGCCCCACCACCATTCTCGTTGCCCCTCCACACACCCTGCTGACGCTGAGTCCTTCCTTTCCGTTTATTGGACTCCATGCCTACTGGGACAGCGCTCGCCTGTCAACCACGCCCTCACTGCCATCATCTTGAGGCCTGCAAAGCAGCAGCCTTAATTAATTGACTTTCGCCAAGTGCCTTGGGCGCACCACTTCCCCCTCCCCCTGGAACTGGCCGCTTTCCTTTTATTGTCCGACCCCACTATTCCCGTCTGTGGCCTCTGCTAGTTTGCCCCTGCAGAACCTGGCGGCTATCCCCGTGGTCCTCTGCCCCATTCCCAGCTAGCCCTTCTCTCGTAATACCCACTCGCCATGTGCTCCCTCCTGCCTGCATTGGTCCCTCCCTTCGTGTGTACCGACTACGTGCGCTCACCCCTCTCCCATTGCGGCTTGTGCCCGTTACCCCCCGTTGTGGAGTTTTTCCCTTGCTGAAATTCACTCGACGACCCCGCCCATACTGCCATTTGTTCCCCCTCTGCATTTGCCCAGTCTAGAACTGGAGAGCGCGAGAACTCCCCTACTGTCGGTGCGCCTGTCATCCTTCCACCCCTGGGTCCTTGTTATTCCCCGCGCCCCTTTAGCCTTCCCTTTCTGGCACCCTCCTCCCCTGTCCTTGGCATGGTCCTCCACGCGAGGGGTGGTATGGTCGCCTTTCTCTCTTCCTTCCCTCTCCCCACTTCGTGTTGTCCCGCCTCCGGCTCTCGTTATGGCGGGGTTGATCGCGCCGGGAAGAGCCCCACACTTGCGCTGCCCCATCTGTCCCCTCCTCCACCTGCCCCATGTCCACTGCCTCTAGCCTCCCTCACCACCCGTCCGCTGCCGCTCACCCTACACCGCCCTTGTGGGGCACTGGCACGGCGGAGTACCGGGGAGACCTCCGCTTGCGCTGAAGACCATGATCTCACGATAGTTTTTCAACTGGACAACCACCAGAGTAGTCCTCCGTATGATATATACGGGGAGCTCCCAGCCACGCCGTGGAGAAAGGGTCGGGGTGGGAAGAAGGTAAGGGCGCCGCTAAAAGGCCAGGCCCTCCACATGGCGGAACCACTAGTCACGACAGCCACTAATCTGCGGGTTCGGCCAGCCCGCTCCCTGGCTGCGGCATCTCCTCCCCGCTATTCCCTCCACCACTCTGCGGGTGTCCCTCCCCGGCCCCCAAGGCATAACCGCCCAGGTGGCGGGCTGCGCACCCCCGCCTGCCACGCTCCTCCGACCCGTCCACCACCATCTACAGTGGCCAGGGGACCCCCCCCCCCCCCCCCCCGCCCCCCTATTACCACCTTGACCAAGGAAACACGGCGTCCGTTGCCTCCGGTGCTCCGCCTCGCCACACGTGGAAATGACCTACGTGCGGGCCGTTGGCGAGGGTGGTCGGGGCCCACGGCCCATCGTGGCGGCATCGCATAATGTACGGGAAGGTGGTCTTCTTCCTCCATCGGAGGCGCCTGCACAGGAGGCGGTAGATGAAGGGGCCTAGCGTAGGGGGCCGTGTTCGTCCCCCTGGAAGGCCGTGAGAAGACCTGGGGGGATCCGCTGGTACCTGACTCCGTAACCACTCTTCCGCCCAATGCCGCCCTCGTTGCCGCCCTTTTCCTGCCCTGGGCGCCCCACCTCCGTACATCGCCCTCTCGCCCTTGGGCTGCAAGGACCCCGCCCTCGTCACGTTCCTCCCTCGTTCCGCCGCAAGTGCTAGCTTCAACTGCGCACAAGGCGGCGCGTGGCCGGGGAGGCGCCTCGAGGGGTTCCTTTCTGGTCCCCACCAGGGGGCCCTACCGGGTAGCACTTTCAACCGGCGGAGGCCCCGTGCTAACCTCTGCCGGGCGATAGGGGCACATAAGCCAGGAGGTGGATATTGCCCCTTAGGCCCAGCACGGAGGAGCGTCCGGGACCCCGATGCCCGGGGCACGGTGCCCGGCCCTGTCATCGCCGGCACCCTCGACGGGTGTGTAAGCCAGGCAGCCGCCGAGGAGCCTTGCACTCATTACTAGATACTGCACACGGCTGCACACAATCTCACTATCTGCTGCCGCGAAGAGTGACGACGTCGGATTGGCGAGCAGATAGAGGATTCACAGTCTGAATGTGTGTCTTGTTTCGGATTTCACGCACGCGCGCGTATCACTCATACCATCGTTCATCAGTTACACAGCATGCTCACCACTGACCCATTGGTTCAGTTACCTAACATGTGTATGTATGATATCAGAGCAGGCGGGACGTGCAGCATTTCTATGACGACGAACTGTGCGGATTGTATAGCGGGTCGAGCTCTTACGTCGAGCCCCCTGTTAGCCAGCACACTAAAAGCCATGGAGGGCTGGTCTTAGTGCAGGGGAAGCGGGGCAAAAGCGAAGGCTAGAGTCTCGTTAAACCCTGCAGATTCGGTAAGGCCCCCCCGGAAGAGCGAAGGGGGCGCCGATACGAGCCTTCCGCCTTGGGCCCCCTGATGACTCACTTTGTGGTGTCCGGCTTGGGGACATCGTGGCAGCACCGGAGGGTTAACGCCGCCCCTACCTGCCGGGGTCCCTTCCCGTGGAAGCCAGGCGCACGCACACTCTCACCCCTCCACTCAACGTCTCTGCGAGTGCCGGAGGTGGGTTGGTCACCTCGGGTCTAGCGAGGAGGGCCCTGGGGTGTGGAGGGCGATCTCCCTTCCATCTTGAGGAGATCGAGGCCTGGGTCTGACACCAGTCACGCAGGGGGAGGACACGACCCTCTGCAGCGGGCCTCGATTGGGCGACCTCAACCCCGGTCCCCCTGTCCCAGAGTTCGCGTTTCCCCTTACCCGCTACTTCTGCCCACCTCTGAGGGTCCCCTGGCCTCCTCCATTCGACCCGGCTGCGGTGGCGCCTCTGTTGCTGGCGAGGCCCATTAAGGCTGACGGCCAGTGCCCCGCTGCCGGGACCGGTTTCCCAGGTAGCCTTCTTGGGTGTGGAGAACCCGCTGCCCTCTTTCTCCTAGGCGCGGGGACCCCATTGACAACTCTACTCCAGAGCCGGGAGGCTGAGCGGGGACCACGGCCACCATGGCTGTTCCAACATTCGATGCATATTAATTGCGGGCTTGCCGCTGGTCTTCAGACTGGAGAGTGCGAACGCTGCCAGAATGTTGAGAGGATACACCAGATGAGATTCCCCACTAACGGTGGCGTCACAAGCGATGGGAGGCTCAGGATCCCGGCTCTGCCCCACTATGGGTTAAGATGTGCTCACATTTTCAGTAGGCTCCTACAACGACTTGCATACCTTTAATGTCACAGGCCACTGTATCAGCGATCAGGAGTCCTGAGATGGCTGATTCAAAGCGTGAGTAGGTGGATAATGACCTTGTTATCGCTCTATGTGTTGCTCTCTCAGGCGGACACCTTTCAGGATGCCGTTCCGGGAGATAGATCTCGGTTTTCCTTTCCAACCCACCAGGGGACGGTACACTAAGCCTTCCGCCACCCCCTTGTTGAAACCGGGGAGCATGGGCGGTCGCGTGGCGTCGCCATCGGACGCCACGTGGGGGTCTGCCCCTGCCTGCCCGCTTCGGTGGGCCCACGGGGCTGTGACGGGGGCCCCCACTGGGGAACAGTCACGTGGA
>NC_133770.1:253493542-253590366 GCF_003597395.2 Chelonoidis abingdonii | reverse complement strand
TTCTAGCCCTGTGGATCCTCCCCTTAGGCTGGGGGGAGGTCCTTTAGAAGTGGGCGGGCTTCGCCCGCCCACCCCTGGGATGCCAATAGGCTAACATGCCTGTTTATCAGTACTTTACTGTAGCCATCTGGCCTTGCCCCATCACAGTATATAAGTATAGGCAGGGGATGACAAAGAAATCCCTAATACTGGATTACTGCTATTTGTTTATGGTGGCTTGGAGCTTTCTTGTCTTATTACTTGCTTTACTAAAGATAGCTAAGCCTTTGCTTTGTCCTCAAACTATCCACAATCCCTAGATCTGTTCCAACCCTAATCATCTATGATTCTATGAATGGCTCCAAGATATTTCTTGAGTTGTAACAACTAATTTAGATCCCATCATTTTACATGTATAGTTGGGATTATGTTTTCCAATGTACCTTACTTTACATTTATAAACATTGAATTTCATCTGCCATTTTGTTGCCCAGTCACCCAGTTTTGAGAGATCCTTTGAGAGCAGATAGTAGGCATTCAGCAGTAAATCGATCACAACTCCATTGCATTGTTTTATTATTTTATGTGGTGTAAAAGTCAAGATGTTCTCCTTTCATGAATTATTATTCTTAAACCTATATTTTTATATCAGATGCTAATGAATGTCTTTTATTCATGGATTTTTACAACAACACACACTGATTAGTTTGTAAGTCAAATTATTGAACTAAAATTAGTATAATTACAAAATACAGCTATTTTCTTGTTCTTGAGATTTGCTGATTGCTAGGGCAATTTCTGTAACCTTTCTCCTATCATGCAAAGTAATTACCTTATAAATGTGTACAGTAGTTACACTTTTAATCCACATTTCTTTATCTACTAGGAGCATGGGATGGATATGTACAATACATATTAATATGTGGCTGGGTTTTCAAAGAATTATAGCTTTGAACGCTAGAAGGGACCATTGGATTCTAATCTAATCTGAACTCCTGTATAACAGAAGCCATAGGACTTCCCCAAATTAATTCCTAGAGCAGCTCTTTTGGAAAAATATCTAGTTTAACAGCACTGAATACTAGAGCTGGCTAGAGAATAGAATGGTTATTTCAAGGGAGCTGTGACATTTCAAAATTTGTTCTCATTATAGGTCAGAGCAAAAAAAGCAGAAAATTTGAAATTTCCCATGAAATGAAAAATCCCCCCTCCCAATTAATTTGTAACCATCACAATATTCTGTTTTGACAGTGTTGAATATTTTGTTTTGATAATGTCAATATATTTAGTTTCAGCTAGTGTGATGAGGTATCCACCCCACACAAGCCCTGGAAAGAGTTAAGGTGACCATGTAAAGCAAATAACTGCCCAGGGTGCACTGGAGGAAGAGCCACGGAGCAGGGAATTGATTAAATCAGTCTCAGTGGGGCAGGAACAGGGGTGGGGGGGGGAGACAGGGGGCTGTATAAAGCCCAGGAGCTGAAAGCAGAAGGGGGCTGCAGGGAAGTAGGCTGCAGTCACTCCCTGAGAAGAAGGAGATGTGCTCAGGACTATAGAGGTAGTCCATGGTTACTCCCTGAGAGGAGGGAATTAGAAGACAGGCAAACTCAGAGAGGGAGGAAGTCAGGAAGATAGGAAAGGCTCATAGGGAAAGCAGCAAGGGAGGACAGTGCAGGGCTTGGCTGCTGACTGGAGGGCCCCTGAGCTAGAACCTGGAGTAGAATGCGGGCCTGGGTTCCCCTACCAGCCACTGGGGACGTGGCACCAATCAGGTAGAGGACAATGGACTGCCTGATTTGTTCTGGAAAGGCTTTGCAACATGTCCCTCAGCCCCCATACTCCCTGGAAGGGGGAACCATGGAGTGACATGGAGCCGAGTCACAGAGAGGAGGCTGAGGTTCCTGGAGGAAGAGGGGTCTGCAGAGCAAGAGGATGATGGGAGAAATACCACCAGAGGAGGCTGCTATGCCTGACGAGAGCTAATCCCCAGGATGGCCAGGGGGAGTTGCCCCTAGCAGTGAGTGAACCCTGTCAGAGTAAGATAAAGTTTCATTATGACTATGTAAAAAAGTTGTAATATAAAATACTGTATATAATATATAAATCAAAACAAAATCAAAATGATAAAATCAAAACAATGTTTTCATAGGAAAAAGTAAATATTTCTCATTTTGATACTATCAAACATTTCATTGAGATTGACATGTTCCTGCAAAATGTTTTGATTTCAACAAACCTGTAATTTTCAACGATAATTGTTCTGTTGGAATGTTTTTGACCAGTCCTACTGACATAAGTGCAGATTTTATGTAATCTATATTTAGAGAATGAGAAATTTATTTCATCATTGGTTCAAGTGTTCACAGTTCAAATTTTACTGAACATCAGAATAGAGGGGGACTGGACAGCTCAAAAGGATCATTCAGAAATGTACTGCCTTCAAAAGAAAAGATTACATAGTACACTAGTGAATAAGTTGAATAGGTTATACATCTTACCATTCTATTACAAATATCCACTGACAATAGCTGTCCCTTCAATGCCAGAAAAGCAAACTGGCTATTTGTACATAGTCTTTCCTTCAAAGATTTACAGATGTGTGTTTGATATAATGGGAATAGTGTTTTACAATAGTAATCTGTTTACTCCCATGTCAATTCTATAAAGAATAGGAATATTAACATTGCAACACTGGTGCTTTTCTTATTCTAGTATGAAAGCTAATCGGCAGTTAGTAACCTGTGCAGTCTGAAATGATAATGGAAAGGCTACCCAAGTGAAAAGAGAACACTAATTCTCTTTGTTAACAGGCAAAAGTAATATATTCTGGTGAATTATGTCATTTAATTATTTCAATGGGAAAAAATATGGCTAGTTAAATACAAATAAAAAGTTGGTGGAAGGCTGAGTAAATTGTTTTCAGATTTCAAAGATGCTGTTAACATTTTCAATATTTATCAAATATTGGGGTACCTGACATTGGCCACTGTCAGAAGAAAGGATACTGGGCTAAATGGATCTTTGGTCTGACCCAATATGGCTGTTCTTAATGATGGCTAGTTATGTTAACCCTGAATTTGTTAAGAACTTAAAGCAACATACCCTATAACTGCTTTGAAAGTCTGTCATGCATTCAGTTGAGATCTGTATTTTCCAAGTCCTACTCCTCATGATCAGATTGTCAAAATAACAAATTCCTATTTTCTAAGTATTAATTATTATTTTCTAAATTCAATTTAAGGAACTTTTAAATACTTGTAATGGTTAATCTTACTTTTCCATTAGATGTAATGATTAGAATACTATTGCATTGAAGTTAGTCTTTGAATGAAGAAAAGCTCCAGCACATATCACAATAACATGCACTTCCTTACAAGGAGCAGTGAAATCCCTGGGAACCATAATTAAAGGCGCCTTCATACAGTACATTTTAAAACTATCCAGAGATTGAAACTGGCGCAGAATACAGTGACCTACTTGGCAAATACAATATCCTACCATCGGCGCATTCATTCTGTGCTCCAAGATTTACGCTTGCAGTACGTATGTTTGCAGGTGATGCTTAAGATGTTGGCTTTGTCCTATAAAACTCTAAATAACTTAGGACCTATCTAACCGAGAAACTTCCACTCTCCCTGTGCCATAAACATCAAAATTGAGATCAGCAGAGGAGCTTAAGTTGAAGCATGAGAAGGCGTTGATAGAATGAGGTTCTCTGTGAGGGCTGAACAGCTTCAGAATACACACACACACACACATCCCCCCGGGGTCTGAAATAGCCTGAATCCAGTGACCACCAGGACAAAGTAGATTTTTCTCCAGAGCATGTGAAAACTGGAAGAGTGGAAGAATTGTTAAAGGAGGAGGGGGATTTGAGCTTTGAGTTGCCTGGTTTGCTGGTAGCAGGTTGTATTTATTTGTATGGCTACATTTTATTTCTGTATTTTTAAGCTGTTTGGAACATTTACAGTGTATGGATAGGAACCCTAATGTATAGAAGTTTGAATGAAACTATAATTAGAGTCATACTGAAATCTCCTGACTTAAAATAATTGTTAAAAGCTTTTTTCCCCTCAGTGAGCTTTAGAATAAAGACAGGGATAAGAGAAGATGTTAAAGAAGGGAAACTCAGAAAAAATGAGGTACTCATATATTAGTGTAGTTTCATGGTAATATGGATTATATAGATGAATCCCACAAGTACAAAATTAAGACCTTTTCATGGTCTATGGTTTAACTCAATAATCATTTACATGAGGTAAACCTCCTGTTTATTAACACCAACATGCAGCAAAAGTTTAAAAAGTTATTAAACCAGTTTCTTTTAACTCTTTGTTACATGATGGAAATTTCAAGTGGGCTGCAACCAAAATAATCTCATTTTTATCTATGTAATAAAGTCACAAAGCTGTTACTTCAGTTGAGTCAATATCTTCAAACAGATATTAAAAAGTGAATAGAGGCGAAGACACAGAGGAAATATAGATGCTTTTCTTATGGTTTGATGATAGATGGATGATTGACATAAATTAGAACTACATCTTGAAATGGAAAAGAAAGAATAGCAGAGGACAGACACAGAAAACAAAGCAAAACAAATAGAAATCCCCCCTTCTGAATTATTCTGGGTTTTATTTTTCTCCTTCAATGGAAAACTACCCAGGATGTAATGACAGCCCTTCTAGAATTTTCCAGTAATGTTTAAGTTAAAAACAGTTTTACACAGGTTCATAGATGTAAAGGCCAAAAGGGACTACTGCTTAGTTTGACCTGCATAACACAAGCCATAGAATTTCATCAAGCAACTCTTGCATCAAGCAACTTGTGGCTGAACATATATTTTAGAACGAAAGCAAAGAGAGACAGAGAGAGACCTTGACATAGTATCAGAATATATCATAGAAATTGGGTTTATCGTAGAATATCAGGGTTGGAAGGGACCTCAGGAAGTCTTCAGCAGAGCCCAGTTCTTGAAACAAACATGCTCAGTATTTTTTTCTTGATATAACTATAGCTGAAGCATAACAGGCTCTTTTGTAAGTAAGCTCCAGAGTAACAATTGCTTATTCTATTGGTCTAAAACCTGTTATACTCTCTGTCTCTCTCTCATAGATCAGGCTTCCATTGTCATCACAGTACATTAAAATGAGTGGGTTTAACTTAATTGTATTGCTGTCATTCCACAGTATATTAGAAAGTATATTACTAGCAATAGCTACCATACCCTCATGGGTTGCTTACTAACTCTTTCAGATCTTTTTCCTCTGTCCATTAAAAATGGATTAATATCTGTGTATTGGAAATCTCTAGAAATGATGTATCCTAAGACATGACATCAGTGTAAGTGAACACTTCCCTGGCATAAGGGTCTCCTACTGCTAGACACATGGCAAGCCATCTGTCAAAAATAAATGTTGACATGAAGCTGAAACATCGATCCTGTGATATTGTTTCATTACAATGACTATTTATATTGTCTCAAATGATTGACACTGCTGTAATTATTTTATCTGATAGAGGGTGGTGCAATAGAATGTCAGTATATCACTGTAACATTATTGACTAGCTGTTCTCTGATTGGTTTAGGGAGCAGATTAATTAGATGCTTCAGGCTGTCAAAAAGTAGCTTATCATTAGAGCTCATTTGGCAGCCAGGAAGCTAATATTAATACAATTGAATACTAATAAGATTTCTAACATGCCTCAGTGGATTAACTTGCTACTGGCCAGAGTTAAGCAGGAAAACCTCTCTTTTCTAGACCCAGTAAGTTGAATGTATATGGACAAATAAAGAAGCCCTGTCTAGATCCCTACACTGAAAAATAGTTCAAAAAGTATATGTTTTGCCCCTGACAGTATAAGATACCAGTCATAAGTCACTAATAATGATTATATTCTGAGCTCAAATGAGGACTAACAATCTATTATAGGGCCTGAATCTTGAAAGGTGCTGCTGACCCTCTGTAAGAGCCACTGAAATTAATCACACAAATTCTTACTTATTTTTACTCAACTTTAGTCAATCAAAACTACCATTGATTTGCATACAAAAATGAGTAATAATTCCAGAATTTGGTACTGAAAGTGTTTGTTTATCACCACCATTTCCAGTATTTCCTTGCTTCAGTTCTTCATCTATGCTCTGTTTGCATTTCCCTCTGTCTACTTTTGATGTACTTTGTAATGTAGCATATATATTTTATATATAGTTAATTACATAATTATTTATGATTGATGCTTGAACTAGTTGGCAAATATTTCTCTCATAAAAATTAAAATAATTGTTCTAAAATAGAAAAAGAAATCATTTATCCATGAAGAGCCTGATTCTGTTAGTTCTTTCTTTGACAAAGCTCCCAATGATTTCAGTGCAACTATGCAGATCCAGTGGCCACAACAGAACCAGTGGTACAATGCAGCAACTGGCTGGGGTATCTGGGTACCAATTATGCTCCTCAGACCTCTATGTATTTCATCTGAATAAAGAAATATTATAGTATAGTTTCATATAGGTGAATAAATTTCACCCTACAGGTCACTAGTTTGAAAATTGTTATAGACTAATGATTTACAACATAAATATAAAAGAGCTGCAATTTATTGACCAAATTTAGAGTCTGACTTTTCTGTACCACATGCTGAATAAGAACATGAGAGGAAGTTTCTAAAACTAAGCTGGCTATTTGTTAACAGAACTATTTACAGATGTGCTGCAGCTACAGCTTAGATTCCAGCCATGGGCACACAGACTGACTTCCTGGTGTCTCCTCCAAACTCTTCCTTCCTGCAACCTCTGTTCCTCATTCCAGGTTCCATACAGGTTACTACATACACTATTGCTATAATTATGCATATATGTGATGATGGTAAGAAAGGCAGAAATAAATAGCCAAATCTAAGAGCAACTTAAGAACTGAACTCTGAACCAAAACTCACCAGAGGACCAGTTCCTTCACCAGCATAGCACACATTCTGATATGACATGCTCTTGGAGAATAATCTGTTTTATTGCTTTTTGAAATAACATCACCAACTAGTGGAAAATCTGAAGCTTGTCTCTCTCACCAACAGAAGTTGTTCCAATAAAAGATATTACCTTACTTATCTTGTCTCTCTAACATCCAGGGGCTGAAATGGTTTCAACAACAGTGCATATTTATTGAAGTGACACTGCAAGGGAAGAAGTGGAAGATACTAGCTGTTTCCTAAGAAATACAAATGCTAATGTTGCTGAAATGTATTTTGAATATATTGTTATTAGCTTGCTGCTTTTAACTATGAAATCACCAGAATCCTCTTCTGGAGAGCTAACATGCACTCACAACTTAAACATTTATTTAAATATTTGCACTATCATCAGCTGATTACTTCCTAGTTTCTAGCTCACCAACCCAGTTATATACCAACCACTAAGTGGAGCATCAGCTATCAAAGGTTTGTGGTTATTACTCACCATGATGGCAATTCAAAAAGAGAGAAAACTTCTATATCCCAGTGCCAATTCTTTGGACTAATCAGGTGGCCTTGAATTAACTTTTGTAAAAATGCAGTTACTTAATATGCATATGTTTACACACTTGATATGTACTGATGTTGCTACTTCTTGTGTCCAAGAGTCAGCCATTGAACTACAACAGCCATATAAGTGATACACTGACCCCTTTTGTTTTCATAAATTAAAATTGTATTCACACTTTAGTCCTTATATCCAAAGCCTGCTTTTAAGGGATTATAGGCCATAACATGAAGTAGCTATTCAATTTATGATGTTGACCTCCTGACTAAGGTCTGCCTATTAACCTATCAACAAGGCTCATAAAAGTTGATTGTATATTTTACTGAGGACAAGGCTTCAGAGTTCACAAAATCTATTAGGTTTTTGTCTTACCAACATGACATTTACTCAAAAAACAATTCTACAAATTACTTTTGGGTGACATTTGGAGGCTAAGACTGTTCAAGAAATAAAGGGAAGATATTTTCCCTCATGTAACCAGGCATCTTGTGATTAACCAGTCAGTATGCTGACACCAACGCATTTTATTGTTGTGCAGTCTTCTCTTTTAAATCATTCTTTTGTAATGAGGTTTTTCTCCCTGAACAAATTCTTTCCTAGTGGCTTGTTTAGCCTGATTAACTTCAGAACCATTGCTCATAAATGTTTAATAAATACCTGACAGACAAAAACCATAAGCTCCACTCATTTCCTCAGCCAAGAGGTCAAACAACCTGTATATGCACTTCTACCACAATCCTGTATTCTGAGAACTAAACTTAAAGGGGGTATTGAAGCACGAAGGGAACATCTCTAACAAACATCTCTACTAAGAGACCATACTGATCACTAATCTCAAAGTCTCTGGGAACCTAATACAATATAATACATGAAATAGATTGTGACCTCTCCTGCACGCCTTACAGCTAAGTCAGGAGTGTAAAGTACATCTGTATTCCAGAGAGAGTAAGGGGAGAGCTGTCATCATGAGGCCAGTACTTCCACCACCCCAAAGCATGTGATTGAGTGTGAAAGGGCAGAAGATGGGGGAACATTGGCTCAATTTTCATCTTTTGAGCTTGCTGACTAGCTCAGGGGGGAGGAATAGCTCAGTGGTTTGAGCACTGGCTTGCTAAACCCAGGGTTGTGAGTTCAATCCTTGAGAGGGCCATTTACAGAACTGGGGTAAAAATCTGTCTGGGGACTGGTCCTGCTTTGAGCAGTGGGTTGGACTAGATGACCTTTTGAGGTCCCTCCAATCCTAATCTTCTATGACATACACCACACCAAGTGCACTGTTAGCCCCACTGGAGCAGGAGGAAACCAGGAAGGGAACTGTGAGGCAGCACATTCTGCTCCATACATGGGGCTTGTGGAGAAGCTTCAATGGGTCCCATAAGAAATATTGCAAACTAAAAGGTGACAATGTCATGTGCTGAGATAACCTGGGAGAGGGAGCAGGGAAGAATAACTTCAGTTCCCTCACCCAAGAAACATCATCACATCACATATAACTGAAAAGGAAACAAAATATCTTTAGCTCCATCCAAAAGGAGTTCACAGATGCACTCTGGTATAACCCTCAAACATCACTAAAGAAGACCCCCACCTCCTGTCCTCTTCAGATTATATTGTGGGACAGACAATATCTTAACTTTGCTAATCACAAATGCCATGATGGTTGTCATTAAGGCAGCAGGTGTTTATGCAACTACATCCCAGGACTGGACTATTTCCCACTGCGAAGCAACTTAAGTCTCCCTTAGGCTTCCCAGTGTAGCTTTTTTAACCAGTGGGAAGAGCTAGGAATTAGAACTTGGCCAGATATGTATGAAGTCAGTCATTTAAAATTATTGTGTGTGTTCTGGGAAAGTTTCAAGTTCCCTAGAACTTACTTCTTTACATTTTTACAGTATGGCATTTCCTCAGAGAAGAAATTAGTTTGAGAACTTCTGAAAACATAATTCCCTCCAGCTTGCAATATCCAAAGTGCCTTTCATAACACTGTCCTTTCTGTCCTCCTTCTACTCTCTGGCCTTTCCTTCAGGATATTTTTTGTCAGCAGTTCCTATTCTTTTCACCATTATTCCATGATGGTTCCACAGGACTCAGTTTTTGGCCTCTTCTTTTTCTCTCTTAAAATCTTCTGTCTTGGTGGCATGATCCACCCACAATAGTTTAAGCTACTTCTTCACTCTTGACGTTCCCTATCTCATAGGTCAGCCTGTCTCTGATATCTCTTTCATGATGTTTTGTCATCAGCTTCAAATTAACATGCCAAAAATAAAACTCATTAGATCTAAGTCTGCTCTCACTGTCAAAGTTACACTTATGTAATTTCACTATCTTCAGCATAGTTACCCCAAGGTACACCAGTGAGAGAAGAATCAAGCAGCCATCTTGTTTTCTTTCTGAAATCATCTGTCTGTCTCTCTCTCTCAAACAATTCACCATTCTTCTTGTCATTCAAGCCCATAATCTAGGTTGGGTGATAGGGGGCAGCTGCTCCTTAACTCCTCGCATCCAGGTCACATGCATATCTTGCAGCTACTTCCTCCATATTATCTCAGAGAGTCAACATTTTCTCCCTATTCTGACTGCTAAAATTTCTGTCCAGACCTTTCTCTCTTATCGTGATTGTTGTTAATACCTCTTGTCAACCTTGATACCTGCAGCACCCCCCACACACACCCCTCTATCCCTAGAGCATGCAGATACAAAGCACAGTTGCCAACTTTCACACAATAAATAAGCACCCTGACTTTCACAATAAGCCAAAAATCAAGCTAATCCCATTTTAAAACAAGGCCAAACAAGTCAACCTGTAAGAACTCCAACACTCTATGTGACTAGATCCCCTCTGGCATGCTGTCTGAGATTGTAGTGGGCCCCACTGTGCACCCCTGACTCTCATCTCCTTTTCCCCTGCTTGCCCCTCCTTACCAGGAGCCAATCAAAAAAAAAAAAGCAACAAGCTACAATAAGCAACAAGCTACAAGCCAAACACTAGCCAACAAGCAATTCACAAGCCAATTAAGCCAAAAACAAGTCCAATTTCTGAAGGTTTTTTTCTGCAGGTTTGGCATGTCTGCTAGAAAGGTGATGTTTACACAGCAGCTGGGAACATGGATAGACACACAGGCACTAGCTCCGCTTGAGCTATCAACTAAAAAGAGCAGTGTGGTTCTGCCTCAGTCTAGCCACCAAAGTATGTACCCAGGGGGTTGCGTGAGAGTGTACTCAGGTGGCTAGCTTGAACCACCATCCATGTTGCTGTGGCCATGCTGCTATTTTTAGCATGCTTGCACAAGCAGAGGTAGCTCGTGTCTGTCTACCTGTGCTAGGAAGCACACTATCATCTGCCATATAGACATGCCCTAAGATCATGCTCCTTGCTTCAGGTTCCAACTCATATCAACCCCTCTCTTTGAATCGCTCCACTGGATTCCACTTCAAGTTCAAGCTCCTTTCTTGTCTTTGCAATCAAGGCCCTAATCTCTTATCATAACACTACTCCACTCTGCCAGGGGTACAAGCCTCAACATACCATTTGTTTATATATTAAGCTGATATGCTCTAAAAACACATAGAAAATTAACCTCAATTAGGTAATTGTATCTAAGAGTTTTCCTTTGTGCTTCTGAAGGAAAAAAAGAGAAATTCATGCACATATATTAATATTCCAAGAGTAAAAAATAAAAAAAAATAAAAAAAATCACCAATTCATTTTCAAACACATACTCTGGACTTCTGCTTTAAAAATGATAGTACTTCCTTCCCTCAGAAATGCAGTTTCAGAATCTGAGTCATTTCAGCAGGTTTGTTTACCATAAAGTAATAATTCACTCAGATAAATTACCACCCTGACTTTCCTTTGTCATGAATATTGAAAAAGTACCATACTGCAGATCATGGTCCTCATTATGATCTTATGTTTGTGTAAATCAATGGAATTACTGCAGTGTAAAACTTGAATGAGACAAAGGCATTGGCTGGCAACTAAGAACTAGACTAGAAAATAGAAGAGATATATTTAGGCCAAGTCGATGTCTTTCTATAAGAATCATGATTTTAATATTAGTGCACAAAAGCTATGCCTCTGAAACTCAGGACTCCAAATTCTTAACAGACACTGCTTAGATCTGTATTTCAACTTTAAACACATTGTGAGAGTCTTTAACAAGTGATGTTATTGGCTTCGAAGATTATAAAATGAACTAGTAGTGAGCATTAGTCTACTTTTATTCATCCATTTGAGCAATTGTTAAATGGCTCTGCTAAATCAATTCACCTGGAGTACGAATCTACCCAATGCTTAATTAGCTTTTATCAAGGCAGCACATTTATAGATCTACCAGATACAGATGCCAACTTCCTGAGCAATTGATCTATAAATTGTGGGTTGATTTTTAAGCTATTTTTTGTAAGGAAGCAGGTGAAGTGAAATCTTTTTAAATGATAGTTTCAGTTTGTGAATAGAATTTAGGAGGGCTACAGTGTTACATTGGGCAATTTATACCTTTATGCAAGGTATTAACAGTGACTATCACTTCCACAGGAACACCTGAATGACTTATGTTTATGGTTTTACACATCCTGGAAAACACTGACAATGTACATTCCCAGCCAAATAGATTTCAAAGTGATGATGCATGAGCCAGCCTCTTTTTATCTGAGACCTGGTCTAGATTATTTGTTCATAATGACGACAGCATATAGATTTATAACCTATAAAATGATCAATCAAGTCAGACATTTAAAAAAAATGAATTAACCTCTGGATTGGGGGTTTTTTCACCTGAAAGTCTCCTGTTAATCAGAGAAATACGCTTTACTAAAATTACATAGAAATTCCTCCAAACCTGGCTAGTTTGTTTGTAAGAGCAAGACCCAGTAAGTTGTGGTAGCTAAACGCATGCTTCTGACACCATACTATGCACAGAGGTGCCACTGAAGTCAGTCGGGTGCTGTTATAGTTGCAAACTGATGTAAGGATCAAGCCATAGTCTTTTAGCACAAACCTATGAAGCCTTTTAGCCTTCTATCACAACAGCAGTATAACTAATTATGGATAATTTAGTCATTGCACATTGTAATACTCGAGGGGGAGCACTGGCAGCATTCTGCCTCATTGAAAATGGCAACGATATAAATATAAATATGAAATGAAATCCAAGCAGCATACACAGCCATGTGCATGATTCGTGCAGGGCTATAAATGTGCATGGTGCAGAACAAAAATATAAGATGTGCCCTGTACTACACAATTTACAGACTAAGCTCTCAGTACTGCTCATGTTATGTAGCACCTTTCCACTTCAGGACTGGCTCCATTAAAGGCCATCTATACTCTATTTGATGTCTTCAATAGATTACACACTAAAGTATTTTCTTCAATATTAACTATGGGTATTTTTTCATAGACTTATACATGCCAGAAAAAAGAAAAAAAATACTAGCAATGAGAAAGCAAACCACATACATAGGGCCTGATTCTAACAGCCTTGTTTTGCGAGAAGTTCCACTGATTTTGAGTGGGCTATTTGTGATATGAGGCACTCAATGAGAACAAGAGTGGCAGAATGTGGTCCTTAGGATCTCGTGCATCCAACAACACTCAGAGCAATTCTCTCTTCCCCCGGTCTAGTTTCTATGCCTTTTTCCATGCTGCTTCCTACACCTAAAAGGCCCTTCTTGATCTGTTTTGTCAAGTCTACACTGTCTCCTCTTTCAAATCTTCCTTAAACATTTCTTCCTTGATGCCTGTGAACAACAGAAACTTTCAATATATCTGCATTATTAACTGATGCAACTTATGATCTTACTGTACCCTCCACCCCACTTTCTTCCACTTCCTCTCACTTAGGGCCAGATTCTGCCATTGATTTCACTGGAACTACTCAAACTACTCCATGTGAGTAAGGCAGCCACTAATATTTATCATCCTTTCTCATGCACTGTTTAAGCTGAGAGCCAGATACTTCCCCTATCCCTTTACAATGAGTAATATCTTACTCCATGATTTGACCCATTGAAACTAGTCTTTTGATTGGTATAATATATGCAGTGCCCTATATGTTCTGTGTGCATTGGCAGACTACATCATAGGTGGTATACGTATACTACTGAGAATGATTCCCAAATTCAAGTGCATGACTTGATGTTATTTGTTTAACAGAATCTTCATAATGCTGTGGACTGCCAAACATAATATAATGGCTTTGGGGATTATTACAAGTACATCATGCAGCAAATCTGCATAATAATGTACTTATGCCTGATGCATCATGTCAAAAATCCACAATGCAACATTTTGAAGACATACCAAAGCCCTTTAGGGTGCACTAAGATTTGGTCACATTCTGTTACTTTTGAAATGGAAGAACTCTACACTGACCATAATGAAGGAACTAGGGAGCACAAAAGAAATATACCAGGGAAACCAATTGCCAATGTTAGTTAACTGGCAAAAGGAAAGAAATTCAGAGTTAAAGCTTCCACTGCAGCTAAGTCACTCTGCCTAGGTAAACAAGTGGATACAGTCTGTGATTTGCATAGGGTCCTAAGGAAGTAAAGTACATAACTCTGTTAGGATATAAATATTCAGGTCTGTCTGCAAAGGCCTATTCTTTAGGAATTTAGGTGTACTCTTATCACTTAGCTAGTTATAGAGGTATAACAGAAAGAATAAAAAATCACTGTCTGTCTGTGTAATGGCCTTCTCTTACTGTGACAGTCTGAGGCCTGGTTCTGCAGCTAAGCAGCAGAGGCCAGCCATAAACTGGGAAATGTATGGTCACATCCTTACATTCCAAACTAGTCATATTAAAATAAGGCAATCTGGGGCTGATAATTCAATCTATCACCTCCAGAGAAAGGGAAGAGCCTAAAACATGTAAAAGGAAATGTAGTTTGATAGCTTTCTGTCTGGTAAGAACTCACTTATCAATAGACACAACTGGAGAACCCTTATGTCTGTATAGATGTAGTTGGAAAACCCTTACATCTGCATAGATGTAGTTGTTGTGAAATCCTCATTTCTGTATTGTTTTGTATGTTTATTTGCATGGTCTCTGTCAGGTTCTGTGATTGTTTCTGTCAGCTGTATAATTAATTTTGCTGGGTGTAAACCAATTAAGGCGGTGGGATATAATTGGTTAGCTAATCATGTTACAATACGTTAGGATTGGTTAGGTAAATTTTAGTAGAATGATTGGTTAAGGTATAGCTAAGAATATTACTATATAAATTAGGGACAAACAGGAAGTAAATTGGGATTTGAATATAAGGAAAAAGGAACTTGAATTTAAGCTTGCTGGAAGTTTACCCCAATAAACATCAAATAGTTTGCACCTTTGGACTTCGGGTATTGTTGCTCTCTGTTCATGCAAGAAGGACCAGGGAAGTGGGAGAGTGAAGGAATAAGCTCTCTAACAAACTCCCATTGATTGAATGGGATTTAGGACCCAACTCCTGCAGGTGCTTTTGAAAATCCGAGCCATACTAGAGAACACTGTGCTTCACATACTGTACAATTGCATACTTTGAATTTCACAACAAAGTTCATCTTTGAACCCAAAACCTTCAGTGAAACTAAGTAAAATCCTCCATGTTTCTTGGGGTCAAAACCTATGAGTTTCACATGATCACCACCTCAAACATGGATCACCCAGTTTTGAAAGCTTTTCAGTGAACATAGCCCAATGCAGGGATTGTATGAAAACCTGAAACTAAGTAAATATTGTTACAAACATTTTTTGCCCAGCTCTACTGTGGAGGGGTCCCATTTTGAGTCTTGGCTGTAGCAACGTGAAGTATGTCTACAAAACTTAAGTTAAGCAACTGGATGTCGTTTAAGTTTCTCTACCAGTCTGACCACAAAAATACAGAGAGAATAGACCTTCAATTTTTAAACACAGGTGAACTAAAACAGGAGAATATTCACACATGCTATAAGTGAGTGCAGCTGTATTAAAGTCAGTGGAGTTGCTCCTGCATACATCAGCTCTGAATTTACTCTAACGTGAACACTAACTTCAGAAATATCAATCTATACTTCACTAGTGTTTGCCACTGCTGCTTAATAAGTATCAGAGGGGTAGCTGTGTTAGTCTGTATCCACAAAAACAGTGAGAAGGCAGGTGGCACCTTAAAGACTAACAGATTTATTTGGACATAAAGCTTCATGAGTAAAAAACCCACTTCTTCAGATTGGGTTTTTTACTCACAAAAGCTTATGCCCAAATAAATCTGTTAGCCTTTAAGGTGCCACCAGCCTTCTCGTTGTTTTTGCTGTTTAATGAGTTTTTCCAGTTTCCTCAAGAATAATTTCACAGCTTTCCACCGAGACTGTATTGCAACTCAGTCTTATTGTACCGTACACCAGCTTAGGATTTCTCCAGCTGCTCTTCAGAACTAGAGTACGCTAGTTCCTCTTTGTTATGTTCATGGCAAATCCACAGAGCTTTAGGAACAAAACAAATTCTCTTTTTGGAAGGCTGCAACATAACACTGCTTTATTCCTTAGAATCCAGAAATCTAACACACAACAACCAAAGAGAGAGAGAGAGAGATAGCAGGAAGGCATAAGTCAATTCACCTTACTCCAGACTGGCTCTTTTGCAGATTTTCTATTGAGGACTGAGAGCACATGGCTTCCCTCAAAGCCCTCTTGCAAGCAAGCAGGATCAGGAAACTCTTATAATGTAAAGTGATAGCTGTAATTTTAATATAGCTTTCAACACACCACAATCTTTTTTTAAAACCTAGTATAACATGAAGCTGATAAAATAGAAATGAATTTACTTATAGGCATTTCTTTTGAGTTCATCACCACCAAAGAATCCAAGTGCCTCATGACACTTGCTTTGAATCATATTACATCTTCACAAGTGTCGAGTGTATGTTTGCATGCTATAACAGTCTTTGTCTGGGAATACTGAATTTATGCATAGAATATGGAGTTCAAACATGAAATAAGTTTTAAATGTGTGGATTTTTTTCTTAAGACGCTTGAATACCACACCTTTGTGAAAGAAATTTATCAGCCAAGGACACACAGAATATTTCATCCATTTTCATATTTATGCTTTCCATCTATAGCACTCACTGCTTGAAAAAAATCATTTGAATTAAGTTGTACGCTCAAATTCAAAATGTCAAGATTAACGTGTAACTGAATTAAGATTATTTTTGAAGACTTGTGTATCACATGTTACAGGGTGGCAATAGGCATATGTGATTAAACCCAGACCATGTGGCAATTTATAAATTGCATTTAAAATATAACATGCCTTTGACTGCCTTACCTGATGCACTGTTCACTAATCTGTATGCTCTCTAACACTCCAAACAAACTACAAACAAAATTAATGTGCAGGAGAAATATTTCATTCTTGTGGAATTCCCCCCACAAATTGCATTGGTCTGAGGCTTAAAACAGGCAATATTCAATCCTGGCCACCAGTTTAAGGCCTTCAATCCCACAACTCAGGAAGACTGAGTGCAGACATACACTACGTGAGGGCATGGTGTGATGTAAAGCAGAGGTTCTCTAACCGCGGATAGTTTCCTCTAAGGTGCACACCTGGATGGCCACACATGGGAGAATGAAGTGCCACACACCTATTTAGCAGAGCCACGTAGGCGTGGTTCCACTAATTAGGTGCCTGGACCCTGGAGAAGATGCACACGTAAGGTGAGGTGGTGGCCTTGGGGGAGATAGGGAATAGGTGGGAGGGGGCAGTGGGGTGAGAAGAGGGGGTAGCGGGAATTTGGGATGTGCAAGGCTGCAGCAGCCAAAGAAAGAGGCAACTTTCCCCAGCTCTAGGGCTACAGCTGCCAGGGAGGGATGGCCATCCTTCCCAGCCTCAGCCCTGTGGCTGCTGTGGCAGGGGAGAGACCCCCTTCCTTCCCAGCCCCAGTTTGGGGGCTGCCGCAGCAGGGGAGACAGGGCACATTCATCGCATTAGAAAGGTAAGACTACTGATATTAAAATATGAGTTGTGTGCTTTCATTTGTAGAACAAAAAAATGTTAATTATTATAAAGTTTTTTTTATATAGTGCTTTTATCCAAAGCATTTTACAATAGTTAGCTAACGGTACAAGCAACATTTGGAAAGATCATTAAGTGGTCTGCTGAGACTCTCAGCAATTTTCAAGTGGTCCACAAAAAAAAAGTTTGAGAACCACTGATGTAAAGGTTTTAATAAAAATTAATTGGGGATGACATGAGCATAACTGAAAATTGTGAATAATGCAGCCAGTCGAAACTCATGGCAATGAAATCTTTCCAACACCACACTATCATCTATTCACCTTCTCTGGAAGTGTGTATGTGCATAAGCACATAAATATTCCCCTTTGGTGTCCATACACTTATACACAGGATCAGACAAGTAAAGGTGAATTTCATAACAATATTGCCTTCCTCAAGTAGCTAGCCAAGTTTGGATGAGGATTAATGCAACAACATGATCCTCTCTTTTTTGGTGCTGATTTGACTACCATTTGACAGTGCACAGAGCAGCCAAGGGGACTACGGGGAAACAGACTAAATATATGCAGAAGAAATAAAGCAGTCAATTAATTAGACACAGAGATGACTAAAGTTTTTACAAATAGTTTGAATTAAAAGATTAAATATTAAAACCACATAGTGCTCAGACTCCGCTTTCCCTAACACCTCATCCCCACTTCCAGACCCGTACAATTTGGCACATTTTACCACATGTGGCAGTAGCTGTTCAGAAAAATGGCCAGTAATACAACAGCAAAGGGTGGTTTAAAGAGGACTTGAGGTTCATTGGAAGACCTATATGGGAAAGTGTGTACAAAGTGTACCCTCAGAGAGACCTGCATCATCTAATTGTAGCTAGAGGACTTATTTACTCCTGTTCAGGAGTAGGATTATGAATTGAAAAGAAATGCTACATAGTGTAATCTGCATTTCATTAGCATGGATGTGACAAACAGACCATAAATATCTATATTAATTGCATAGATTGATCTGTGTCTAGCACATATATCACATTTCTGGATTTCTGGTATCAAACAGTTTCAACACCCACACCCACCCAGAGAAAGAGAGAGGACATCCTTTCTAACAGCCATCTAATACCTTACATACAAGGGTCATTAACAGACAATGTTACAGCGAGTAGCCTTAATAGCTCTAGCCTGCTCTCACAGGGGCAGTGAAACTAGTTTGTACAGGGTGGATCAGACCAAGAAGCAGATTGACAGTCACACAGGAGGATGTGGGCTGTCTAGGAAGAGAATGTAACAGCGCGAGTTCTTGAAGAGGGAAGCCCATTCAACTTAGCTTGGGGTGAATCATAAGTTTTGATTACATTAAATATGTATGTAAGCTGTTTTAAATCCTCTCTCTCGTAACATAAGAATGGCCATATGGGTCAGAACAGTGGTCCATCCAGACAAATATGCTCTCTTCTGACATGGCCAATGCCAGATGCTTCAAAGGGAATGAACAGAACTGGCTAATTATTAAGTGATTCCCTCCCGTCATCCAGTCCCACCACCTGGGAGTCAGAGGCTTAGGGACATCCAAATCATGGGGTTGCATCCATGATCATCTTGGCTAATAATCATTGATGGACCTAGCCTCCATGAAATTATCTAATTATTTTTTTTAACCCAGTTATAGTTTTATCCTTCACAACATCCCCTGCACTGAATTCCACAGGTTCCCTGTGTGTTGTGTGAAGAAGCACTTCCTTTTGTTTGCTTTTAACTTGCTGCTTATTAATTTCATTCAGTGACTCCTGGTTCTTGTGTCATAAAAAGGGTAAAGAACATTCCCTTATGGAACTTTCTCCACACCATGCATGATTTTATAGACCTGAATCATATCCCCCTGTAAGGCTGCATGGCCATTTCTCCCTGTCAATCTCTGAGGGAGGCCACACCTCCTCACTGTCACGCACCTGTGAAGGTGATCTCAAAAGTGGGAATTAGCAGCCCCTAGTATTCAGGGCCTCCGGCCAGGCAGAGCAGTAAGGCAGTCTATGAGACGTGGGCCCTCAGTCAGGGCAGGCAGCAAAAAGACAGCTTTGGTCTGCAGTCAGGGCAGAGCAGTTAAGCAGTCACAGAGTCTAGGCCCCAAGCAGGGCAGGGCACCAAAACACTCAATGGCTCAGGCAGGAGTGGGCCAACACAGACAGGCTAGCATCCTAGCTCAGCAGACAGCAGACCAACACAGGCCTCCTGGCCTCGGGTGGGGTGGCAGATGGTAGGAAGATGCAGGCCCACCTGACACCACCACATTCCAGCCCAGAGCCCTAACAGTGACAGAGTGGTCTGCCACTGGGTCAGCAGGGATCCAATCACAACATGCTAACCTAGGATCAGGCCACCACTTAACCAGACAGTCATCTAGTTCCCCTGAGCTACTTCCTACATCCCCATGGTTTGGTAGCTCTGTAATATGGGGATCTTCTATCTCCTTGGGGAGTTCTGGCCAGTCCTTTGGCAGCAGCCCCAGCAGCTTCTCAGCATCTCTGTCAGCCAGCAGCCTGGGGAGATTTGGCCAGTCCTCAGCATGGCAAGGTTCCTCTGCAGGTTCCAGCATCAGGCAGGATGCATCTGTCTCCCTTGGCAGCTTCAGCCCAACTGAGCTGCTGGGCCCGCCTTTTGTATTTCCACTTCCTGTCCTGCCCCTCAGCTTCCGGTGGGGCAGGCATGGCTTTCCTGGTTCTTCACACTAGGAGCATGTTGTATTCTCTCCCTGTCAATCTCTGATGGAAGCCATGCCTCCTCACTACATCCTCCTTTGTCATCTCTTTTCCAAGCTGAATAGTCCCAGTCTTTTAAATCTCTCCTCATATGGAAGCTGTTCCATACCCCTAATCATTTTTGTTACCTTTCTCTGTACCTTTTCCAAATCTAATATATCCTTTTTGAGATGGGCTGACTAGAGCTGCACACAGTATTTAAGAAGTGGGCATAACATGGATTTATATAGTGACATCATGATATTTACTAATTTAGTACCTCTCTCTTTCCTAATGATTCCTAACATTCTGCTAGTTTTTTTGACTGTCACTGCACATTGATCATATGTTTTCAGAGAACTATCCATAGAATCATAGAATATCAGGGTTGGAAGGGACCTCAGGAGGTCGTCTAGTCCAACCCCCCGCTCAAAGCAGGACCAATCCCCAACTAAATCATCCCAGCCAGGGCTTTATCAAGCCTGACCTTAAAAACCTCTAATGAAGGAGATTCCATCAATTCCCTAGGTAACCCATTCCAGTGCTACACCACCCTCCTAGTGAAAAAGTTTTTCCTAATGACTCCGTGATCACTCCAAGATCTCTTTCTTGAGTGGTAACAGCTAAATTGGACCTCATCATTTTGTATGTATAGCTGGAATTATGTTTTCCAATATGCCTTACTTGGCATTTATCAATATTAAATTTAATCTGTGATTTTGTTGCCCAATCACCCAGTTTTCTGAGGTCCCTTTGTAAATCTTCACAGTCTGCTTTGGACTGAGTCAGTTTGTATCTTCCACATTTTTTTCCACTTCATTGTCTACCCCTTTTTCCAGACCATTTATGAGAGAACCTTCTCTTTTATCTCATGATTGCCTACTTTGCTTAAGAGCCTTTGTTGAGAACCTTGTCAAAGGCTTTCTGAAAGTCCAAGTACACTATATTCACTGGATCCCCCTTGTCCACATATTTGCAGACCCCCTCAAAGAATTCTAATAGATTGGTGAGGGATGATTGCCCTTTACAAAAGCCATGTTGACTCTTTCCCAACTCATTGTGTTCTGTGTGTGTGATAATTCTGTTCTTTACTGTCTTTCTTTCTCTAATGCTTTGTTCCAACTGCCAAATAAAAATATTTTGTTTTAAGAAGGCTGTGGATCAATATAAATGATCATACGTTCGTGAAGGGAAGAATTGCAGGTCACTGAAATCCAGTCAGACCTATAGGATGACAAACAACTAGTATAAACAGGGTAGCGTACTCAGCTTCTGATCAAAGAGTGGAAGAATTGTCAGATTCTATCCCAAGACATGCAAGGGCAAGAGACTGATCACCTGTGGGGGTGCTCTCAAAGATCCCAGAAAGAGTACCTTGGTGCAGCCAGCCCTGTAATTGTGACAATAAGCTTCCCATGCAAGGTATATCCCTTAGCACAGAGCTCTTTCAATTCATTGTTGTCAGCAAAATTATTGAGAGTTGAATTGCTGGACTCTGACTCACGTTGATACGAATGAATGAGAGGGGCTGGGTCATGAAGGTCTCCTCTACAATTGACGGTTGGGCAGTGGGCCACTGACAGTGCCTCCAAGAGGTATGTAATACATTGCAGTGGAATACATGCATTCATGCCCTTAACCTGCTCTTCAGAAGAAGTAAAGGAGGTTGAATCAATGAAAGGTTGTCAAAAAACTCTTCTCAAAAAATAGGGGGATGAATGGATGCACTAAAAATATAATTTTCCACTCACCCATCTCTGTGGAAACTTCTACTGGTTTAAATTGACAAATGTTGAAAAGGGCTAATTGCTAAAATGTTTGAGTCCTAAACAGTATTTTATTCTTTTATAGCTATATTCGATTTGACTGGCTCCTGGTAAACTTGTGCTCTGATCAAGTCAGGACAAGCCAGTTGAGAAATGCAGTGTGTCAGTTTGCAAGATAAAGAAAATAAATATCCCATTAGGGAGCTTAGACTTTAGGTAGCCTTTAAATACTATATTTAGAAAGGAAGAACATTTCATGTACGAAACAAGAGGACTTCAAAATTCAAGCTGATCAAAAAATTTCCAGCTGAACATTTTTCCAGTCAGAAAATGACATTTCTTCAAAAGGGAAACTTTCCAGGGAATTGTGCTGATTTGAACAGAAATTTATTTGGAAAAATATTGCAATAAAGCACTTTGATAATGTCAAAATGTTCCATTTTGATTTTTCATTTCAAAATTTGTTTGGTTCAAAATTTATATTGTTTTATCTTATGCATGTAATATGATATTAAAGTCAAAATCCAGATGAAACATTAGTGATTTTATTAAAGCTAAATGTTTTGATTAATTCAAAAATACATTTTTGAAATTTTTGTAGCTATTGGAAATATGTAAAGAGGCAATAGAAAGGTGAAATTCAGAATTACATACAGATTATTCAGGTGGAAGCTGGAGATTAGTAAGAAAGAACAAGTTAAATTTAAATAAAAAATACTAAACATGGGATAATATGAAATTTTCAACCCAGATTATATGTCATTTCAGTAATTGTTAATATGATGTCTTTCCCTTTCAGATCTGCTTCCTAAATATAAACCAGGCTGGGACATTTTTGTTTAAGACTTGCAAATGTACACCAACTGCAACATTTTTGTCAAAGATTATCAAGCACTGTATACACAAAGATTTTCTGGCTGGGTTTGGTTTATGTAGTCCAGATGTTTGGTATTTTAAATAATTTACCAGTTATATTAAATAGACGTCAAAGTAAATTTAAGGGAGTAGCACTTTCAGTAGCAAGAAATTGTAAAATGAGACACTGAACAAATGACTCTGTACCTTCAGTGTCAGAGCGGATTAAGGAAATGAATGCATGTATTCCATTGAAATGTATTACATAACTCCGAGATCATCCACATACACAGTTCAAAAGATTCAGGGCCCAAATTTGAGATTCCCTTTGACAATCTTTTTTTAATTTTTGTATATTGTTTATCGTTCTTTCCAGAGTTTATTTCACCAAGTATGATTAGCACTGAATCTGTAGGGTCACCATTTTCAAAATATGGCTTCTATTTTTGTTCATATTATTTTACACACCCAATCAACTGTGCATTATCAATTGTGTTTGCAAAGATAATTTATATGGGCAAACATGATTTGCATGCAGAATTAAGGGGGCATGCAGTGCCTACTTATTCCTACTCATGTGGATCCAAAGTCCAGGTAGGCCGTGCAAGGATTCAAAGTGGATTTCTTACTCCCTCTTTCTTCCTCAAACAGGTGCATGTTTAAATGCACAATCTAAATATTAAGGTACATGTCTGCCTCCATGGAATGAGCATGTTTTAAACTTTATCCTGTGTGAATTACTAGGTCCCAATACTGTACAGACTTAAATTTGGGCTTACTTATAGTAGAGTAATTAGCCCTATTGAACACAGTGGGATTACACATGTGCTTAACATTCAGCATGAAGGTGTTTCCAGGATCAGTGCCTAGTAATGTACGTAAGGCAAAAGGTTAAAACATACTCATTCCACAGAGGCAGGCATGTGCTATGAAAAGGTTACAGTGAGAAGGAGAGCATCCCTCTCCCAGTGATCTCAGTGAGGAACAGTTGAGTTTGAGAACTGTTTTAAAGTTTTAACATGTATTTAATATTTTGGGGTTTACACAAATTAGAACTAGACTCACGGAGGGTTTGTAAAATCAAAACTAAACAGGTTTGCCCAATAAAGAGATGGGACAAACCCAGTAGCTTTTAGCTGAATCCTATAGCACCTCACTGAGCACTCTGATAGTTTAATAAAATAGAATTTGGATATGAAAGGGATGAAATCTGGCTGCAAGGGTTTTGCAAACCGTACTGTTGACTCCTCACCCTATCTGTGGTCTGTGTATATGTAGAAGATTTGTGCCCTTGGTGTACTGGTGCACTAGGCAAATAATATTCTTCCTCCCACTCTTCAATGGAAACTCTCTAGTTAACACATCTTTAGAGTTACTTTTATCTCCTACACTTATTCTAGAATTTCTGTACCTTCTCTTCTTAGATCTCACTCCATGTCCCCATTCCTGATAATTACACTGGCAGCTGGACTGACAAAATTGTGCATTTCACATGCCAGGTCTGCTGCTCCATATTGTTGGCTTCAACTGGTCACTCTGCTGTTCCCAATGAAGCACCTGACTACACCCAGGCAGTTTGAGGCATCTACTGGTCTGGGCTGCCTGCCTCCCTGGAAATTTCCACATGGGCCTTTCTTGAATGAAATAAATAAAACATGAAATTTCTACAGAAAGCAGCATAAGACACTGATGAGCTTGATTAAAGACATTTCTGCATAACAGGTTTGTGACAATTAGGAGTGCACAAGTCACCTTTACAGGAGAGTGAATCTGAAGACAAACAAGGACCAAGAAGGTTAATGAAGGCGACCAAGTTCCAACGCTGTCATCAAACGTTTCTAAGGAAAGTTGCAGTCTGCCGAGTTTGATAAAAATGCAGGTCCATGTACTAAAACTGAGTAAGAAAATCTATCTGTTCCCCAATAAATTACCATGAGGTACTCTAGAAAGCTCCATTATTAGACATGCATGGAACCCCAAGGCACCAGCCTCCTTTCCCCTCACCCACGGAAGAGCTGTTTGAGTGAGCCACAGGCCCTTATCTCAGGTTTGCAGATGGACCTTTAGGTGCCAGTCTGACTCTGTGAAGGGTAATTACAGAAACTTGAGTAGAGCAGAATAATTTTAGCAGGATTTGAAGGAGCGAGATATTAATAATTCATGCAATGTACTTAACTTGCAAGATTTTAATTATATCTTTATCATTTCTCCATTTAAACTTCCAGTATGGCAGAATGGAGTGAGAGTAAGCTAACAATTTAAGCTTCAGAGTACTATGGGTAAACTATATGAAAATATATTTCATGCCTTGTTGGCCAAAATGACTTTGAGATTTTAGTTAGTGCTTTAAAATTATAGCTCTGGATACTTACAGTTAAACACAAAACTTTTTTCATTTGAAAAACAAGTATTTCTAGCTAAACTAGTCAAGACCAGAGTCAGATACGGGCAGAGCTAAGGATCCTACCCAGACCACCTCACTTCCAATTCTGTGCTTAACCACTGCTGAATGTCCATTAGAAAGAGCTCTCAGATGATGAATTACTGAAGGCACCTGGGACCTCAGCAACATCTGTATAAATAAAGTACTGATAACTCGAGAAATAAAAGAGGTGGGAATGCAGTGAACATGATGTACTGCAGACCTAAATTTGGACCTGCACCTCATAATTTGGTATTGAGAAGCAACATGGTGCTGCAGGGAGGGCATTGGGTTGGGAATCAGGAAACCTGACTGCTATTCCTTGCTCTGCCACTAATGCATTGGGCAACCTTGGACAACTCACTTCACCTTGCTGGGCCTGTTTCTCTTCCAATTCTTCATCAGACAGTGCTGAGCTTTTCTGTGGCAGAGTGAACCAGAACTAAGAAGAGATTTGGATTCTGAAATTTTGGCTTTTGTTATTCTCTCACTAGGAGGTGCTGATGCTTACATTTGCTGGATTGATTTTCGGAGTAACCATAAGATGTTCCTTTCCCCAGCATTACTACATGCCCCATTATCCATGGTTCATACTCATAAGCAATCTGATCACACTTTTCCTTGCCCTCCACATTAACATTAGGTTGAGGAGGGTTCTGGTACTGTTTAGAATGTGAGGAATTTTAAAGAGTTCTGTATTAATGTCATATGTTCTAAAACAAGGCACTGAAGGTGGGGCCAGACAAAGATGCTACTGTGTCTTTTGCTGATGATTTCTAAGTCTTTGTTCCAGTTTTGTCTGGCTAAGCTTGTTCAGATAAACGAGAGGATAAAATTTCCTCCTCCAACCCACTTCCAACTGTTCTGTGACACCTCACAGATTTCAGTTTTCATTTATTCCCCAATGACAGAGTCAGTAGAAACTGATTGCTTAAGAAGTGGGTGAACAAAACTTTGTGGATGATGGTAGCAAGTCAATAATCTCTGTACACACATTTAAGCCTGTTCGCGTCCAGCTTCCATCACCTTGGTCTAGGGTATTATCCACTCCCTCCCTAGCTCATTATGGCCCCTTTGAAAGAGGACTCCAGAGTTTTCAATAAGTATAGTTAGTGGGCTGTAAAGAATTGCATCATGTGAACAGAGGCATTGTCACACCAGATTAACTCAAGTTACTGCAGGCTAATCCACACCCCGCTCCAGTGCAGGAAATCCCAAAGTGGAACAGCTGCAGTGGGAGAGATTAAGAGAAGAACACACCAGAATACCACACAGACCCATGGTTAGGGTACTCTCATGAGAGAGACCCTGTTCAAGTCCTCTTCCCTATCAGGCAGAGGGAAGAACTGAACCTGGATGTCTAACCACTAGCCTGATGTTAGAAGGAAGGCAGCACAACCACCATCACATCCTCTTCTAGTCATAGGCACTGAACGTGGGTGCTCCAGGCCTGGAGCACCCATGGGAAAAAATAGTGGGTGCTCAGCACCCACCTGTGGCCCCACTGATCAAATCCTGCACCTCCCACCCACCACTGATCAGCTGTTTAGGAGGTGCTGAGGGAAGAGGGTTGAGAGAGGATGGGATGCACTCAGGGGAGGGGACACAATGGGGCAGGAAGAGGCAGGGCAGGAAGAGGCAGGGCTGTGGTGGGGCCTTGGGGGAAGGGATAGAGTGGGGGCATGGCCTGGGGTGGACTGGAGGTTGAGCACTAGAAAGTCAGCACTTCTGCGTCTGTTGTTTCTTGGGGAAATAATGTTGAGTCCAGGAGAGGGGATTCTGGTTGTGGCTCCCATATAGTGATGTTCACCTCCCTGCATCCCAGACAGAGGTGGCTATCTCTGTGACAGGGATTGTGTATAGGTACATCCCTCTTGTTGGCATCTCCTATTATCTAACTTAGACAGCTCCCTATCTAGCCTGCTGGCTTTTGTCGATCCCATTCTCAGGCACTTATCTTTCCCCATATGCTGTGTAGGCAGCCCAGGTTTTATGAATTCCAGTTAGGTGTTGCAATGCTTAGCATTGCAAGACCTAAGTGTCTTTGTGGGTCTGGGCCTCAGTTCTCTCAAGCTGCTCTAATCTGACCACTGGCAGCCAGCTCTCTTTTTATTGCCATATATAAGTTCTCCCACTCACTTTGTTCTGCACACATATACTCTCTGTCTATACCATAGCTACCTGAAGTAGCTGTAGCTAGACAATTAAATTACTAGTGAACTAGGAGCATGGGAGAAGAGCATAAGTCTAAGAAAAATTAGAGTAATTTGATGTTCATGAAAAAAGAAGTTTTTAAAAAAATATTCCAACATTAAAATATACTAGTGTTCACAGACTTGCCTGGGGAGCAGTAATCAGGTGGGGCCTTATTAGCCCTTTGGCTTCCAATCAGAGCTAATTCTAAAAGAAGATTTGCAACACAGAAGATAAGAAAGTAAAACAATTAAGATATGGAGTATTGTTCAGGCTGTGTACTTGCTATACTTCCTGCATCTTAAGCAGATATTGTTGCTGTTTCTTTAAAAAACGTATTTTCTCCTTCTTCTACTCTTCGGGTTGTCTGATTCCTGTTTCAGTTAGTTAAGTGGTCCAGCTGTAAGCTGCTGTAAGGCTGATGACTACCCACACACTACCCAGGGAGTAACCCCCCATTCCCACCCCTTCCTCAAAATGACAGGTTATATAAAACATTGCACGCAATCAGGCAGAATTTTTTGCAAGAAAAGGCTTTCTTGCAAGGTTTCCATCATCTTGTGGTTTTGGCTGATTCAGAAATACCATGCAATGAGAAGTGCCTCTCTCCTGGTTTTTTAGGCAATGCAAGAGAGTGCTGAAAACCAAAATAAAGAGAAAAAAAGTTTAACCAAACTTTTCCAAGGCTCAAATAAAAGTTTAATTCAAAAGCTGGACAAAGGTTTCAGTTAGTTTTTACCTTATCATCTTGCCTGTCTCTAATTTGTGATTCACTAACTGACGGAATCCAAAATTCCAGATTACACAGTTAAGGGAACAGGGATCTTTGTTTCCATTAGTTTGTTTTAATGTTTTTTAACATTTATGTCTACACATTCAATTAGTGATTTCAAATGTTAAGCAGAGTTTTTATCACCTCCATAGGCATGCATAGGCATATTTGTATTTATGTTTACTTATCTTACACTTTACAATCAGGTTGTGGCCTCTAAGAAATGAATTAATTTTGAACCTGATCTTATTATGACCATACAGTAGTACACTGTGTTCTTAGTACAGAACAACCTCTATATTATGAGCTAATTGGGAATTGAAGAGTTCACTAAACTGAACATCTCAAAATTACAGTAGACATGGTCCATAAGTTGCTAGTATGGTGCACTGTGTTGCTTTCTTCTTGTCCTTCAAATCACTGAAAAGTGACTTCCAATGCACTGAAGGCACCAGAGTATGAAGAAATGTTGACTTGTTCTTCATCAACTTCATTTTCCTGATGTGATATTTTTTCCCTGTCATGAAAAATAATTGGCCATTCCTAAGATTGGTGTTCTTAAAAATAGAAGTTCTACTGTATTATAATGAGCAGTGCAGACCATACCTCTACTAGTAGATGGTGCTGAATCTTCATGTTAATTTGTTGTCTTGCATGTTGTTATGTTATTGTATCTGATTCGAGAGGTTTTGGAAGGAATTCTGAGTCCTGCTGGAGTTGTTACTTGAAGTGTTCCAATAAGTCCTTTGCGTTCTATAAGTGAGTATTACAAGCGGTGGCAGCAGCTTCAACATTGTATGTAAAGAAGGGTCAAATGATAGTGGAAACGTTTTTCCTAAATTCACAAAGATTTCAGTGTACTATGTCTGGAGGATAGTAACACCGCAAGAGGGGAAAACTGCATCTGTGCCTTGGCCAAGCACATTTCCCTTTGAGCCATTACTTTGAAAACAATGCCTTGCACATGTGCTTGTAAAAATTCACAAAGACGATCAGGAAAATGTATATCTTGTTGTAAATATCCCTGTCTAAGATCAGGAATAAAAAAGATTCCTGACACTGTGGGTTCCTAATTCAGTCATCAAGAAAACATTAACTCAAATGTAGTGAAAAAAATGCAACTTCAAATTAATAATGCACACTACTGTTTATTTTGTCTAGCCACAGATTTTCACTATACATAGTTTAATTAATGGAGCCATTTCAGCTGAATGCATAATGTATGGGAGACCATTTGTATATTATTTAAAAAGCAAGACTTTAATAAAACATATTAATGATCAGATTTCTAATATGTATAGTCAGTAAATCATAAGAATGCATCCCATTAAACAAAAAATTCAGCCATCTCTTTAGTTGTACAAGCCCCCACAAAAACTGCTATAAAAAGTATATACTAAGCTCTTTTGAAATTTACAACCCTTGAATTTAATAATCTGGTTTAGCATCTGAGGCAGTGGTGCCAACTCTTGTGATTTTATCCCAAGTATCACAATATTTGGTGTTTTCCTTAAAGCTCTAGCTCCTGTAGTCTTGTGATAACATGAGAATTTCAGCTTTAATTTAAACAAAAATTTCTAGCCCTCATGATTTTGGAGAACAGCTTGAAAATATGACCCAAGTGTACACTAAGGGCTCAAAACCAAAAGGCAAAGACAGAGATTCTAAAATTGTTTGTTTCAATAATACATCTCATTCTTTTTAAAGCACTTGTGATTTTGAAGCCTGATTCCAGATTTTGGGATTGGCAATACTGTTGATGTGTCATATAATTAAAAATAAACACACAGTATACACTACTGGAGCAATACGTGCATTAGGTATTTCTGATGTAATGGGTGAGAACGTGGAATAAGAAGTATCATCCACGACTTTAATATTGGAATCAAACAAGCTTACTCCATCAAAAACCAAAACAAAGACTGAGAATAAATTGTTACTCAGGAAAGCAAATGACATTAAAAAGCAAGAAAAGATCAGTCTGGTCTGAGTCACTAAACTCAGATATTAATCTGGGTCTGAATCCAGATTTCGCCAGAGCAGATTTCAACCGCTGCCATGGTCCTTCGTCTGGCGCCCGGCAGACGAAAAAGGTTGGGGACCACTGCCCCGGAGTTCAGAAGGAACCTTAGATCTGATGTTCCAGTTTGCACTCATCTCTAATTTACTGGCATTTTAGGCTGACTGATTACAATGGACAGTGGGAGAATGAGGACAGAACAGAACAGGATTTATCTAAAATGCTCTTAACCAGAATTGACAAGGATCATTGATGACGCCTCATCACACTGGACTTTTAAAAGCAGACTGGATAGAAAAAGGGACTGGATGGTTCTTAGCTCTTCTATGTCTTCTATGATTCTACAAAGGCAACAAAAGCTTTTGAATTGTTTTGATATAAATAAAAGGCCTAAGCAGTTTAGTATTTATTATCAGAGGGGTAGCCGTGTTAGTCTGGATCTGTAAAAGCAGCAAAGAATCCTGTGGCACCTTATAGACTAACAGACATTTTGGAGCATGAGATTTCGTGGGTGAATACCGGCATGCATGTGACGAAGTGAGTATTCACCCACAAAAGCTCATGCTCCAAAACGTCTGTTAGTCTACAACGTGCCACAGGATTCTTTGCTGCTTTTAGTATTTATTGTATTACAAGTAGCCAGGAGAGTGTTTAGATTAAGTCTCCAAAAATTAAAAGGGACCTCTGGCCACATCCTTTCAATATCATTCAATTCCTCCAGCAATCTGTGTCAAATCACAAACAGCTGCTCTGAGGATTGTAATCAACTCCGCAACTAGTACAGTATTTGAAGACATTTTTATGCAGCCAGTGTTAGCAAAAGACCTAGGACCCTGAGAAGTATTTTTACACTATTTCTCAAATGTTGACTAGATGCTCCGTGGAAAAAGTCAATTTACTGCAAAGGGACATCCAGATATTTCAAGTTTAGCTCTCATATATGACTTGCTGATCCTTCATTGAGTCAAAGGGCATGTCTACACTGCCCTGCCGTCCAGGTTAACAGGCTGTGAATAGCAATGAACTGGGCTATAACTCCCCGTGTGGAGGCTGTGGCACATAATGGCACAGCAGCATCCCCACAGGGAGTGACAGTACAGCACTTTGGTGCTCGTTGCTATTCACACTCTGTTAGTTCAGACTGGGGAGCAGTGTAGATGTGCCCTCTGACTCATTGACGGATCAGCAATTATATTTTTTGTATGGAGTATTTAGCCAGATTTTGAGAAATAGTGTAAAAACAATAAGTTAAGATTGTTTTCATTAAGAAATATGAACAATGATACTAGTTATAGGTAGGTTTTTTTGAATCTGCAACATGAACTTTGTTCCAAACTTTCTACTAACTCTGGGATGTATAAAGCTGTTTGGACATCTCTCCCCAGTCACTAGAAAGTATTAAGCTCTATGTATCTAGTTCTGTTCCTGTCCAATTCTCACTAAGCCCACAGAACTGGGGGAAAAAAACCTCTCAGCTTTGCTATGTTTACAATTGTTTTCATTCGATTTCATCTTCTCCAGGGATCCTGTGGGAAAGAGCTAAAGGTAGAGAAGCACTATAAATAAACTTTCTGCACGGGACAGCATTGGTGTCGGTGATGGGAATGTAAATAAATCACACCAAGTTGCCACTCAGGAGAGTCTGAGAGGTTCCTAGGGCATCTGAAGATGGGGATGGAGCATGCCCTCTTATACACATATTGGGGGACCAAGGGAAGATTGGGGAGTTGAGAAGGGTATACATCATTTTTCAGGGACAGGTGTTAGAATAGGAGAGATGTAGTGTTCCTTCTACAGAAAGGAAGAAGAATTGAGAAACAGAAATTCAGTTTACATGGCACTTGTCTCTCAGTTCAAACCATCAGGACCAGTATAGCCATTCTGAGAGCTCTAAGGATTAATGGGGCCAAGTGCCCTGGTTGAATATTTGTACAGACAAATCTCACTTCACTTTAAGCATACAATGCATACACTCCATACAGTGATTTGGGGAGTGAGGGTGGACAGTTCTGGGTGCTCATTTGCATGTCATTGCTCAGAATGCTCTTCCAGCCCCTCCCTGTTTCATGGCTGTACAGGATAGGAGGGGTTGGAGGATTTGCACACACTAACATTTGGATTAACTTGATTGCGGCAGACTTTTAACACCATATTTTTAGCAAAGCAACAGAATTGCAATGAATTATATAGAAGTCCTGTTCCCATAGCCAAGTTTATCATTTCTGTAGTGGTGATGCATGTTAATTTTCCAATTCTCATGAGATAACATAGATTTGCCTTTTCAGTATCTTTGGAGTTAAGTTTCTGGTTGTTTTTGTGGTAATGGTTTCAAGTTACTCAAAGTTGCTGTGGTAAGGCATCTTGTGCAAAAAAATAACAGGGAAATAAACCTTTGGAAACAAAATGATTATCTAAATAAAGCATGTGGATAAACCTCACTCTGTGCCTAAGTAAAATTATTCATGCAAGACAACTGTACCATATACAGTCTATGTACTTTATTCTTCCCTTGGAGGACAAAAGATGTGTTTTGAATTAACAAGTAGTTCATTTTAGACCAAAATTCTATGGGTGGCAGTGTAAAGCACATAAATACTCAAAGTGTTTTTCAAGTGGGAGTAACTCCGTTGTTTTCCTTATTCCACAGCATGGTGTGCATGTGTGCACACGTATTTCAGGCTCCTCAATGATCATTCAGAGACTTTCTATTTAAACCAAATTGTAGACACAATAAGATACTGATTTACAAACTTTTGATTAATCTATAATGTTCATGTGTCCTTTATCGTCACTGCAGGTTGTTGTATTTCTCCCAGTTATACCACCCACCAATTCAATCTTTTCAGTGCTTTTCTGTTTTCCCTCTCTACCCTCACCTTCAAGTCATTATAAACACAGGGTTCCACAGAAGTAATGTTCTGAGTAACAGGGCCCCGGCTATGGAACTCCTTACACTCAACTGCGCCCAGACCAAAGTAGCAAGATACAACCTTCAATAAAGGCTTTTACCAGGAACAATACCTGAAAATAAATTGAAAAAATAACTAATTCCTGAATATATTATTTACAAACCCCTGAAAGCCTAGGAATAGACATGGATTCTTATGCTTTTTTCCAGACCAGATAGTATTCACCCAAGTTTCAGAGTAGCAGCCATGTTAGTCTGTATCCACAAAAATAACAGGAGTACTTGTGGCACCTTAAGACTAACAAATTTATTTGAGCATAAGCTTTTGTGGGCTACAGCTCATTTCTTCGGATGCATAGAACGGAACATACAATAAGGAGATATATATACACATACAGAGAATGTGAAAAGATGGGAGTTGCCCTACCAACTCTAAGGGCTTGGCTACACTTGCAAGTTGCAGCGCTGGCGAGGGGGTTACAGCGCTGCAACTTAGCAGGTGTCTACACTTAAAAGCTCAGCCAGCGCTGCAACTCCCTGTTTGCAGGCGGCGTACACCTGGGTCGGCTTTCGGATGTAGGAGACCGGCGCGGGTGATGCAGTGCTGGTCACAGGTGTGGACACTCACCAGCGTTTTATTGGCCTCCAGGGTATTAGGACTTATCCCAGCATCCTTTCAGCTCCGGGTCATCGCTTTGCACTCCACTGCCTGGGCTCAGAGCTGGAGAGGAGGGGGTTGAGAGGAACCCGAGAGGGAGGCTTACTGAGGTGTTTGAGACTCCCAGGAGTCATGCAGGCAGGAGCGATTTTCCAGCCAGGAAGAAGCTAGCCAGTGCAGCTGCTGGGACTGGTAGTGAGGAACGCAGCAGGGAGCCTGTTCCTGGTAAGAAGCTTTATTAAAGGATGCAATGTTTTGGGAGCAGGGGGCTATGGCTGCCTGCAAGCAGCCTAGATGTGAAATAGCCCAGGATTTCCCTGTATGCGCCTTTGCTTTCCACAAGCCACAAGAAACCATGACTTCCAAGTGAAGCAACCCCACCCCCACCCCTTCCCAGGTGAGCTGCGTGTGCAAGATGGCCTGAGAGTAGCTGCTGGGCAGAGTGGGTGTAGGTTCAGTGCTATTTCCTGTAGCTGCTCTTTGCTTCCTCAAGTCACAGAACCCATTGGCTCCCACAGTGAAGCAACCCCACCCCTTCCCAGGTGAGCTGCGTTGTGCAAGATGGCTCTGAGAGTAGCTGCTGTGGCAGAGTGGGTGTAGGTCAGTGTTATTCCCTGTTGCTCTCTTGCTTTCCACAAGTCACAGAAACCCCCATGGCTTCCACAGTGAAGCAACCCCACCCCCCACCCCTCAGGTGAGCCACGTGGCAGCCCCCCCTTCCACGTGAGCCGCGTGTGGGACTCGCCATCTCTATCTGCAGCTGCGGCCTCTCTTGCTATGCTCAGAATGTGTAAATGATGCTACAAAAACTCTTAAAACAATGCAGCTCTGTATTAACAGTATCTCTCTGTGTTTTTTTTAAGTGACCTTGAATACTGCCCATCAGTGCAGACTTCTGAAGACTGCAAAGCTTAAGGAAAAAACCAAGGAAGACTAAGAAGAGATGGTGAAAGCAGTTATGAATCTGTATTCTACAGAAAATAAAAAGTTGCAAGACTGGAGGATAAGGAAACCATGAAAAGGAACAGGCTGCCAAGAGATGGAATGACTACCAAGAGAAGCACAGACGGCAGGGATGACTTAAAAAAAAGTGGGGAAAAAAAGTCTCTCATTTCTTTCATGTATTATTTTACTTTCATAACTATATGAATAATAAATTATATACAATTGCATCATATTGCGTTGATTGGTTATTAATGACTGCTGTTTCACATGTTGGGTCCCCTGCCCTGGGGGGTGCACATGTGTGGTTCCAGTTGCTCCCTGCAGGTTAATGCCTGGAAACTGCGGCAGCAGTGGACAGGGGCTGGCTGAAGGCAGGGCAGGGGCTGACTGAGGAGGTGTGCTGCAGGCAGGGCAAGGGATGTGGGGCTGGTTGGAGACAAGGGGTGTGGGCGGGCTGGCTTCAGGCAGTGGGGTGCAGCAGGGGTTGACTGGAAACAGGGCAGGGGTGCGGGCTGGGCAGAGTGTGCAAGAGCTGGTGCGGGCAGCAGTGTGGGGGCCTGGCTGGCTTTGGGCAGGGCTGCAGGGTGTGTGGCAGGGGTTGCTGGAGACAGGTCAGGTGTTTGGCAAAGGTGGCTGTGGCACGGGGTCAGAGCTGGCTGCAGGCAGGGGGGGCCGGACTGGGGTGGCAGGTCATGGGGTGCAGCAGAGGCAGCTGGAACCCAGCCCTTTAGGTAGCCCCAAACTCCCTTCAACTCCGGGGACCTTTTAAATAGCCGCGGGAGCGCTGGGGAATGCAAGAGGGAGGTGGGGCTCGGGCGGCTATTTGAAGGAACCAGGGTGGCAGAGGCAGCTGGAGCCCAGGACTTTTAAATACCCCCTCACTGCCCCAGGGCTCAGGGGGGCATTAAAAGGGCCCAGAGCTCCAAACAGGAGAGCGGGCTTGCGCGCGCTGGCCGGAGCTCCAGATGGGAGAGCGGGGCTTGCCGCGCTCCGGCCGGAGCTGCCGGCCTTGCCGCGCGGAGCGCGGCAAGCTCCGCGACCCGCTCTCCCAGCTGGAGCCCCGGTCAGAGCGCAGCAAGCTCCACGACTCGCGCTCTCCCGGCTGGAGCCCCGGTCAAAGCGCGCGCAAGCTCCGCGACTCCGCTCTCCTGGCCGGAGCGTGACAAAGCCCCCGCCGCCACTCTCATGGCTGGAGCCCGGCCCAAAGCGCCGCAAGCCCCGCAGCCCGACTGGAGCTCTAGCTGGGAGAGCGGGCCATGCCGGCTCCCGCCGGCGCTTCACCTAAAGGCGGGCACCATGAAGCAGACCGCAGCTGGGACGGGGAGTTTAAAAAAAAATTAAAAAGGTGCCTAAGGTGCGGGGCCCTCTTAGGCGTGGGGTCCGATTCCCTGGCAGCACGGGTCGTTGGAACAGGAAGCGGAATGACCCGCACCTTTCCGTCCCCTTCCCACAGCGACAAAATGGGACGAGGTGCTCTGTGGGATAGCTGCCCACAATGCACCACTCACAACAGCGCTGCAACTGGTGCAAGTGTGGACACACTGCAGCGCTGGTCGCTGTCAGTGTGGACACACTGCAGCGCTGGCCGTACACAGCTGTACGACCACAGCTGTAACTGCCAGCGCTGCAAAACTGTAAGTGTAGACAAAGCCTAAGAGGCTAATTAATTAAGATGAGCTATTATCAGGAAGAGAAAAAAAAAATCTTTTGTAGTGATAATCAAGATGGCCCATTTCAGACGGTTTGACAAGAAGGTGTGAAGATACTTAACATGGGGAAATAGATTCAATGTGTGTAATGGCTCAGAATAGAAGATTGAGAATGTGTGAATAGAGACTGGGAATGGCTGAGCCATTACACACATTGAATCTATTTCCCCAAGTAAAGGAAAGAGATAAATAGCCGGGTCCCCCATGGATCTGATCTGAGGCCAGTGCTGTTCAACATATTCATAAATGATCTGGAAAGGGGGCTTGATAGTGAAGTGACAAAATTTGCAGAGGCTACAAAAGTATAACTGGACTCAAAAAAGTGGATAGGTCCGTCAATGACTATTTGACAAGATGGTCAAGGATGTAACCCCAGGCTTCTGGTGTCCCTAAACCTCCAACTGACTGTAGTTGGGACTGGACAACAGGAGATGGATCATTCAAAATTTCCCTGTTCTCTGTTCATTCTCTCTGAAGCATCTGGCACTGGCCACTGACTGAAGACACAGGATCCTGGGCTAGATGGCTCATTGGTCTGATCCAGTATGGCCATTCTTATGTTCAAAATATTAGACACACATGGTAAAATATCTAAAGTAGACAGGTAACATAGCTACTCTAGAACCTGGGATGCATAAATGGCAGAATAGAGAGAAGAGAAGCAAGGATGTGTTAATGATTCCATATATAATATTACTGAAATCATTAGTGAAATACTCCAAGGACATCCCCCGTGTGCTTGTCACATAGAGGGCAAGATTGGAACAGTCTTGTTATACCAGTCCCTGCAGCAGGTATGACACCTTGGCTGCTTTAAGTTATATGGAGGGACCAGCCCGGCACACTGGCGTCCCAGGCTCAGAGTAGGACAAAGCTGAATTTTGCAGCACACATACCATGCTGGATGCAGTTGCCCAGACCCCAAGATCTGGTTCCTTAATTGACCCTCTTTCAGTGTCTCATTACACACATTTGAGTCTATACGTGGAAAAGTCCTACAGAACACATGAGAAAATGCTATTTTGAAATGTCCTGTAGAATTTAATAAAGAATTACATTCCCACTAAAGAATTCTGTAGCATAGTCCAAAATCTTATAGAGGGAACACAATTCTGTATTACATTCTAAAGGTTTTTACAGTAATTTTTATAGAATCTAATTAATTTCATTCTAAATGAAGTTCTACAGGACTTTTCCATAAAGACCAGTGAAATAAAGAAGCTGTTTCCAACTCAAGAGAATAATAAATGGGGGCACTGGAACATCTTCAGCAAGCACATGTGAAAGTAATTATTGGAAGGAAATGAGAAGCAAATGGAAGTGTATCATTTGATGCAATTCACTGAGCTAGCTCTATGGGATTAGCTTACCCTGACAATTTGATGTCAGAAAGCACACAATCATAAAGAGGTTATGGTAGGGCTGGCAACAACAACTGTGCTACATGTGTTTAAATAAAACTGTTGGAAAGGAAACAGAAACCTAAATCCTAGTTCAAATCCTAGTTCTTTAAAAGCTATTCTCTATGTTATTGGGCCAATCCATAACAAATGAGCAAGTCCCCAATATAATGTGGATAAATAGGGTGAGAACATTTTGGGAATGTATTCTGCCTGTATTTACATCTGTGCATTACTACAGATTTATGTGCCATCCCTTTCTGTTGTACAACCTGTTGTCTCTTCTTGTATACCTAGAGAATAAGATTTTGGAACAGGGACCATCTTTTTATTATAGAGAGAGCTGGTTAAGATTTGGAAAATTTAAATTTTTCATCTGAAAAAAAAAAAGATGAATTTTTTCACAAAAGAACTGTGAAATATTTTCACATTTTGACCAGCTCTGGTTATATGTACGGTACCTAACAAAAAGGGCCCTTACTAGACCTGTAGGTGCAACTACACGACTAATGACAAATTAAGAATAAAGACACATACAAAGGTATTTGCTTGCACTGTAGCGAAAGTCTATTTGTGACTACGGATTGGGGTGTCTGTCTCCCTCAGAGTCCCTTCTCCTACTGCCAACACATTCAAAAAGTATCACATAAATACCTAGGAGAATAAAACACAATGAAAGAAAATGAACAATAATGAGGGGAAAATGAAATTCAGGAACAAATAATTGCCTGTGCATGAAGTACAAAATTTGATTCTTAAGAAAAGTTTAAGGAAGATACGATATCCAGTTTTTCTACTCCATATTTCAACCCACACCTAGGTAAGGTAGATTTTACCTCAGATTGACAATCTTTATTTTATAGTACTTCCTAAAGACATTAGCTAAGGATCAACATCCTGTTGTGCTAGGCACTGTACAGACAAAGAAGACAGGCCCTGCCCCAGGTTGTAAACTATCTGCAAATCGGGCTGGACACAACAAATGGACAAAGCAGACAAACAGGGAGGGAGTAGCTTGGAAGGGATAGGTCACAATAGAACAGATTTATAGCAGAAAAGCAGAGATCTCTGCTCTCCACTTGCCTAACCAATACCAGCTTTGTAGGCATCATGGCACAGGTAGGTTTCAAGAGGCTAAAGTAGTAGCTCTCCAGACACTGATGGGGATTTTTCACCCCCACACATGAGGGGTGGCACAGATGAAAGGACAGAGATGTTTAAATGAGAAGCAGATACACAGGCAATTAAAACTGTTGTTTTTGGCAGTGCAAAGGCAAGAGTAAATGGCCCAATAAGTTAGTTAATCTGATAGATAGGAAAGGACAAATGGGTGATGAGGAAACAGGGGATGGAAGCAAGACTAGGGGTGATGTGTCCAGGAAGACAATCCTAGCAGCAGCACTTAAAATGGACTTGAGGGAGACAATGTGGTAGGCATCAAGGCCAGAGAGAAGGAGGTGACAATAGCCAAAGCATAAGATGAAGGCCAGAGCAAGACCAAGTATTTCAGAAAAGACTGAATCTTTTTGATGTATTGTAGATAGAAATTGTCAGACCTGGACATAGTTTGAATGTATAGGCCAAGATTGAAGGTAATGACCAAATTATAAGCCTAGTGACTGGTGGTGGTATCCATGGTGACAAAGAGAAGAGAGAAAGATCAATTATGATGTTTTATTGTTAGTATTACTGTAGTGCCTCAGAGTGCACTATTATGCTATTCCTCTTATGCTAGGCACTGTGCAAACACAGATAAGGAAGTCAGCCAAAGCCCAAGAGCTTACCATCAAAGCATAAATCAAGAGGCAAAAGACAGATGCAGACAGGTGGGGGAGTACAAGGAAACAGTGGGACAATGTTCATTAGCATGATAGGCAGTGCTCTCAGCACCTCAGCAGCCTAACTCTTGTCAAGTGTTTTGTAGGCATCAGAGCAAAGGAGAGGTTTGAAGAGGGTTTTGAAGGTGGATAATGAAGTAGGTTTGTGGAGGTTTATGGGGAGCTCCTCTCAAGCATGTGGGAAAACACTGGAGAAAGCACAAAGGCGCTTATTTGAAAATTTAACAAGTGGTCGGTGTAGGCTGGCATCATGGCATGCAAGAGTCCACATCTCAATAGTGGATGAGAAGTGATAGGAAAGGTGGGGATAAGCCAGGAAGGGCCTTGAAAGAGAAGACGTGCTTATTATGATCAAGAGCTCAGTTTTCATGTTGATCTTCTCTTATAAGACTAGAAGTAATTAATTCTGTAACTTTGAAAAGATACGTTCAAATTGCACTGTGATAGAAATACGTTGTCTTGGCAAACCCAAGGTGCATTACAACTTATACAAGGTGGCTCAGAAGTGCACAAGTAGACACATATATTTAGCTACTCACTGACCCACCTATCGACACAGACATTAGCAATGCCAAGGTTTGTGCCCATCTCAGAAGTGATCCTCCTGGTATTTTGAAAAGTAAATATAATGTGGTTTTATTTTATCTAGTTTATAGTATATAAAATGCTTTTCCTAAATACAAGGCAACAGACAGCATGTGGTGTACATTACAGAAAACAGCAGTGTAGCAAACACATCCTAGAACAGAAACCCCATGTAGTAGCCAGTGTGTGAATTTAATCAGAAATACATAGTTTTACATTAAGTGAAATTATTCTCCATCCCTCCCCTGTTATTTTGTATTTCCAAGACAAAATACTATAATGAACTTTTAAATTTAAATTTAAAGAAAGAAAATGGGGGTTTACAAATATTCTCATCTCCATAAAACATTACAGAAAATATCTTATATTCAGCAAATTAGAATGTAAAGGTGTTACTTAGAAAATTACACAGAATCAAAAGAAAAGCATTAGGCTACTGAAGCAAAGAGACAAAAAAAAAATTGGAAAACCATACCCCTAGAAAATAGCTATGGACATAAATAAATAGAATACAACCCCTTTGAGATCATGATGCACATATTTACCATTCAATCAGTCATAATAAAGATGCCTCATACTTCTGATTTTTTTTTTCAGGGAAACTAAAGATTAGGTCAAGGCAAAATAGCCATTTTCTGTTCTACAGATAGTCCTAATCTTTCCATCTCCTAGCAGTGATGAGAGTCTTTTCACAGAGTAGAAAGAAATATCCCAAAGATGAATAGATTCTTATTATCCACCATAGGTGCCACACTGAGATCCAGGTAATTAGGAATGGGTATGTTTTCTCACACACAGAGATAATGTGTGCTTTGCGGGGGGGGGGACCCCAAACAAACAACAGAACAACCTGTCTCCATCAGAGAGTGCTGCATTTGAGCCTCACTCCGCAATCACCGTTGTCTTCAATCACCTCCCAGCACATTATCTCCATTCTCCATCACCCAGCAGATATGCAGGGAGATTCCATATATTTAAAAATTCTAACGTAGATTTTCAAAGACGTCAATGGTGGATTAGACACCAAGGGCTAGATCCACAACGGGGACAGTGGCTAATTTTCAATTACCTTGTTATGCAGTGTAATTCACAGCCCTTAGTTAAGCACCCAAGCTCCCTATACAATGCAAGGGAAAAATTAGGCTCCTAAGGGCTTGGCTACACTCGAAACTCCAAAGTGCTGTTGCGGGAGTGCTCCCGCAGCAGTGCTTTGAAGTGCAAGTGTGGTCACCGCACCAGCACTGGGAGAGAGCTCTCCCAGCACTGCAGGTACTCCACCTCCCCGTGGGGATTAGCTTACAGCGCTGGGAGCTGCGCTATCAGCGCTGGGGCACTGTTGACACTGGCGCTTTGCAGCGCTGTAACTTGCTGTGCTCAGGGGTGTGTTTTTTCACACCCCTGAGCGAGAAAGTTGCAGCGCTGTAAAGTGCCAGTGTAGCCAAGGCCTAAGAATGGCCAGCTCACTGAACAGGAATCTGCCTAAGCTAGCCAATAGCAAATGAGAAGAGAGGTAAAACTTAAAGGGACGTGGGTACTTAAGTCTGGTTAAGTCCAGCCATGGACCCTCTCCTGGAGTTACAGGCCAAAGCCCTTTATCACAGAAATTGAGTTGGAGGAGCCACCACTCCCCTGAATAATGTTTAGCCCCCTAATTAGAACATTCACCTATGATGGGGCTTTCCCTTTCTGCTCAGCTTCTAGCTTGCCTGTTCAGCTGCTGCCTACAGAGCACAAGTATCCTGGTTTAAATTTCAGTTGGTGTAACATGCAGGCCACTTCCATAGACTTCAATGGAAGCACTCACATGCTGAAAGTTAAGCACATGCTTCTGTTCTTTTCTGTACTTTTAGGCCAGTGCACTCAGCACCTTACAGGTTCAGGCTCAGACAGATACCCACTACCAGATGGAATATCCACTAACTGTCTGTCTGACAGTTTCCACCTTCTTTCTCCATCCCTCCAGCTAAGAAAAATAAAGCATTTCCAGTCCAGAAGTGTTGCCAGTATACATGCAAAATGTCCCAGCAAGTTCCTCATCACACACAGTGCATTTTTCAAAATGTCAGCATTACCTGGACAGGATTACCTGTTTAGTTAACACCAGTTGACTAACTTATAAATGTGCATTACAAAGATTAATGTTGGATCTATTTGCTCTTCATTTTTAAGTGCTTTTGGGTAGCCAAATGACCTCTGCAAACAATCAAGAACATTTTTTTAAGAGATAGTTACCAAGACCTCATTAAAACTGCCAGGAACTGTGCTTTAATGATCCATTTCCTTTCTCCTTCATACTACTTACAAGATATTTGCACATAACTAGAAGTGTTTGTTCATGAAACCAACTTCCTCCTTTTTCTTGGGTCACGCATTGGTGTCACATTCCCACGCTTGTGACATAATTCCTTGTATACTGATGAGTTCAAATGCATTGCTAACTTTTCTCCAGTTAAAACAGACAATTAGCAATCCATTTGGAAAGTGCTGCAGTTGATTTAGGCTGTATGACTTTAACACTACAAGGGGTCAAACAGCTAAAACCCCTGGTAATGCTTTAGAATCCTGTTTAGTGTTTCCAAAGCTTGTCTTTGACCAGTATTTTTAGTTTTAGGTAAAGGATTTAATGTACTGGTAAGAGGCCTGGAAATATCTTGTTAGCTAGCAGGGTAGTATTTATTGGCTTGAAGGGCTTGCTGTAGTTATGGAGACCAATAGGGTCTTAGATCAAGTGGAAGAGATAAATGGTAAACAGATTATTACTAGTACTGGATGTATGTATATGAATGGGCTTCTATTGTTTTATTCTTCCCCAACCCTGTTTTTGCCCTGTGGCAGCCAGCATGGTTCATGGACAGAACACTGGGATGGGCAGAACTCAGTTCTCTCTCTGGCTCTGCTACTGACCTGCTCTATGACCTTAGTTCCATCACTTCCTCTCTCTGCACCTCTGCTTTCATTCTACTTTTGTGTCTGTGCTCCTATGGGGAGGAGTTTAATTATCAGTGCAGTTATTTATGGGATCAGTTAGGAAAAGCAAGTATTTAGGTGAATAATATTTATTGTACTGGGTAATACAAACAACATATTGATAATATCATAAAGGTACCTTAGTGTACTCTCATTGAAGCTGATTACATGTTTGATTGCGTCACAGGAGTGCCAGTGAGAGAGAAAATACCATTGCCCAAGCTGGCTATTTTCCTTGCAGTGGAAGCTCCCAATAATAGCTGCATTCTCAGCCACTGGAGCTTTTGTGGCTGGGAATCGTATGTGAACCTTGGCCCGCTATTTTCTTGGAAATGCAGGTGAGAAGTCAAGTGGCTATATAGTTTTTGTTTGTAATTGCTTAGATGAAAAAATGTGTCTTAAGAATTACTTTTATTCATGCAAGTGAATAGAAGGGTTTTCTACTCAAGCTGTATCACATACCAGTAAATGCTTTGTTATGGTTTGGTATGAGGTTAATTGTTTGATTGTTTACCTTTATGAATGGAGAAGCAGCTTTAACTCTTTTGGGTGAGGAACTTTGCATAACTTTTGCATTGAAAATGGTCTGTACTGAACAGGAATAGAAACATAATACAGCTGGAGGAACTATAGAAGCAGGCAAAGCCTGGCTATGATTTTGGATTATAAGCATTTCTGCTCGTTTATAATTCAGATAATAGAGAGTTCATTAATTCCAGCTGTGGCAATTTGCATTCTAATATATTTTGCTAAACATCTCTTTTTAAATCTTTTTTTTTAATAAAGATCACTTTTATATATAAATCTGCCGCAGTTGTTCAATGACACAGCTCAAAGTCTTAAAACTGATTTTATATACACACTGAGATACATGCGTACACATACATGAATACAGACAGACACACATATACATGTTTTACATACATATTAACAAACAGCTGGTTTAAATCTAATCTATGATTGCATTATACTTTTCCCTCCCTTTCTGTACCCTAAACAAATAAAATCAAACTGTAAACATAATGTTGATTTTTTAGAGGGAAAACTAATTCTGTAATGAAGTACTATGGTATATGTGCATCACTGATCTCTGCTGAATGAAATTAGAAAGAACGGGTTAATTGAATGTAATAGAACCTATACTGTCAACAGCTAATAGAGATTTTCCTTTAGTGCAGACATTTCCTGGAGAGGCTCCTGCGATACTGTTAATGGTACTACTGCAAACTCTCAGGCAAATGTATTAGTGGAATTAATAAAACATTGCTTCTTACTGCAAGGAGGGTGCCCAAATCTAGGCATGGGTATGTAATGGATGGAAATGAGAAACAGGGAGGCCACAGAGGAGGAGGGCACAGTCATGAAGATGAGTGATAACCAAAGCACAAACAAACACTTTAGCTGAAGGCTTAGCGAGAAATGAGCAGACTTTTTATATGCAGCAGGATTTGAGGACAGCCTGGATGTGTAGGGAGGAGAAATGGAAAAGCCAAAATGAACCCAAGCCTGTGCAGTGAAAGGGATGGTTATGGTATTATCATCATCATCAACAACAGTAAAGCACAGGGTGTTTAGTAGGAAATGTAAGGAGCTCATTTTTAGCTATGTTTAATATGGTGACATGGCAGGGCATCTAGGAAAAGATACTGGGAAAACAGAAAGAGATGTGAGCCTAGATAAGGCCGAGAGAAGCTAGAGATAGATGTGAGATTCATCAACAATGTATGATTGTGTGTTAACTAATGATCTTAAGACCACTGAATTAACATTACTGCTATTAAAGACTCCTAGCAAAGAAATGTTACTGAACAAGTTCACAAAAGTAACCTAACTATTGCATCAGCTATCTAGATAGAGAGGATTGACCTGACAATGAGGAAAAACTATTTTTCCTTCCAGTGGATGGTCAGCATTCTGTACTAGGATATGTCACATGGATTGTTTGAAAGATCAAACTGCAACTCAGCAATTTAATAGCATGGGGTCTGGGACGGGGGTGGGGATCCTCCTGGTAAACACATTACTTTTGGTACAGGCTACAAGCTTGTTAAGTTGATGCATGACTGAACCTGGATCTGGCACACTACACTGAGTACATGTTTGATCAGACCCTGCCTTGGCACCCTGGGGCAGATCTATTTTTCTGCCTAAGGTATCACTATCACTACGTTAGTTGAGTACCTGCAAAATTTCTGGTGACTCGCTAAACATAAGCAACTCTGTCCTGTCTGTTGTGATCTGTGGGATTCTTTAGGACTTACTTGCTCATTCTGCATAAAAGGAAGGGTGGAGGAGGTCAGCTCTAAGCAACTATCAGCTCATTGCTGGAAGAGAAATGAGTTGCTTGGGTTGGGGTTGTGTACAGACGCTATCACTTTAAACAAGCTTTACAAGGGGCAGTGTGCGGGGGTGTTTAGAAGGTTTTTGTGCAGATTATGCATTCTGAATACTTGTGAGGTGCTCTACAATATTAAGTATTTAATTATCCCAGTGAAAATTGACTGTTTCTGCAGCCATTGCAAACTTCCTTCTAGTGGGTCCTATTCCATTTCATGAAATGAACAGGGGAAGATTAAGGCTATAATTTTCAGAAGCACCTAAGTGACTTAGGAGCCTAAGTCCTGTTTTGAAAAATGATTGGGCTCAGATTTTTAAAGATATTTAAGTAATGCTCAATTCAGGGTTGCAAGTGTGAGGGGACTAAAACTCGGTGGGAGTGTTTTGGGTGGCTAGCTCCCAGTAACAAAAGAAAGGGGAAGGGTCAATGGGAGATCAGGAGCCTGAGACTGACAGTCCCCAGGAACAATGTGGAGAGGCCAGTGCTCCAGGTCAGCCTGATTGACAGGGCAGGCAGGCTAATCAGAGAGTCAGGAGGCCAGGGGATCCCGTCCTCCATGTGAGCTGGAATTGCCTGGGTCAGACAGAGTGGGGCTGAGCTAAGGAGAGAGCAGGGGCCCAAGCTGAGCTGGAGAGCAGAGCTGTGCCACCCAGAGAGGCCAGAAAAGCAGCCCAGGAAGCAGGTCAGGGCTGGGAGCAGAGTCACAGAAGTAGCCCAGAGAGCAGACCTGTGCTGGGAGGAGAGCTGCAGCAACCAGAGCCAGAGAGGCCAGAGAAGCAGTGCAAGGAACTGGAGGCAAAGCAGCAGCAGCAGCGGCCATGCCAAGACAGAGTGGAGCTGTGGCTGAGGCAGAGTGGAGCTGGAGCAGACCGGAACCGGGTGTGGTGAGCAGCTGGAGAGAGCGAGGGGGGCCCTGGATAGTGGGCCCAGCACAGGGAGATGTTCCCAGCCAAGGTGCCTGGCAGACCACACTTGGAGGGGGATTGTAACCCCGACAGGGCAGGGGTGAGGCTGGGAAGAAGAGTCCTGCCACCTAATGCCTCAGAGTTATGGCCACCGCCAAAGCAAGTGTCCAACTCGCAGGATCCCTGCAGCACAGCCAGGGCCTGAGGAGGCCTGGGAATGTGAGGAACAGACTGAACTGCCCTTATATTCCAGAGATGCTGGCTGTGATGTCCCCGTGCCACAGAGCGGTGTGATGGGTTTTCTTTTAACCTTTCCCATTTTTTTCTTAATTTTCTCAATTTAAGAAATTGCTGTTTAATAAATTGTATTGTCTTTGAACTGTGGTAATGATCAATGGGTCAGGGAAGCATCCAGTGCAGAGAAAGCACCCCAGAGTGGGGACACCCTAGCCCCTGCCCTAAGTGAGTATGACAAGGTTGGGGGTTGAGCCCCCCAGGAATCCTGGGCTTAGCCTTTTTGGGGTTACAAGGACTCTGCTGCACAGGAGAGTGGAAGGGGAGCCCTTGAGGTCAGACAAGTCTCTGGGTAAAGGAAGTGGGAGTGAGGACTCGGATCCTTTCACTAGCTTACTTCACCAGTGTCATAAATAGATAGCTAAGGGTTAATGTTTCTTTTACCTGTAAAGGGTTAACAAAGGGAACCAAACACCTGACCAGAGGACCAATCAGGAAACTGGATTTTTCAAAGTCAGGGAGGGAATTTTTGGGGTCTGAGTCTTTTGTCTGTCTCTCAGCTATGAGAAGGTTCTTTCTATCTTCTAATCTTCTGTTTCCAAATTGTAAGTACAGGTAGAAAAACAATATAGGCTTTTATGTTGTTTTGGGTGTATTTACATGTGTGTAACTTGCTGGAATGTTTCAAATTGGATATCTTTTTGCATCAGACTGTTTATTCATATTTTCTTATAAGCAATAGCCCTGTATTGTCATCTTGATACAGAGTTTATATTCTTATGTCTTTTTCTTTCTTTTTTTTTATATAAAGCTTTCTTTTTAAGACTTGTTTGAGTTTTTCTCTCAGGATAAGCTCGGCAGCACCAGGGAATTGGTGGGAGGGGGAAAGAGAGATAAAATCATCTCTGTTTCCTTGTGTTTGAGGTTTGTCTCTTTGTGGAAGAGAGGGGACAGGCTTCTTGGTATTGTGATGTAAAGAGATTGCATCGATACTCTCAAGTTAGCCCAGAGAGGAAAGTCTGGGTGGGAGAGGGAGGGGGAAGGGAAGTGGAGTATTTCCCTTGCCGGTAAGACTCAGAGCTTCTGGGTCTTGGGGGTCTCTCCAGGGAAGGTTTGGGGAGACCAGAGGGGGCCAAAACCCTGGAAATTTTGGATGGTGGCAGCGAGATAAGATCCAAGCTGGTAATTAAGCTTGGAGGTTCATGCTAAGCACCCAGATTTTGGACGCTAAGAACCAGATTTGGGACAGAGGCTTATTACAACCAGGGTAGTGTATAAGCCAGGAAAGTTCCCCACAATAGTGGGACCATCCCGCACTTACACAAGCCTATGTCTCTTTCAGACATGACTTAGGCACTTGGGCCCAGATCCTCCAAAGTATTCAGGCAGTAAATGCCCATTGCAATCATTGAATTCAATCGGAGTTAGATACCTCAGTAACTTTGGGGATCTGGGACTAAGTCACTTTTGAAAAGGAGCCTTAGTCTCGTAAGTCAGTTAGGTGTTGCAACATTGAGCAAAAAAATGCTTAAATGTCTTTTAAAAATCTGGGCCTAAATGATTACACTAAGGTAACTAAGGAGTTAGTATTAGAACCAAGAGTCCAGAGCAAGATTCTTTGATCTCATTCCTGAGCATAGTCCACTAAGCCAGGCCTGTGTCTTGCATTACAGAGCTGCTCTACCCACTTGTGGCCAGAGGTTTTATTGGTTGCTCAGCAGAGAAACTGACTTAGCTGTAGGCAGCCAGCTGGAAGGGAATTAGCAGGAGCCAGCCTCATCAGCATAAACCTGTTATTTCCCCACCCCTCAGCCACAAATTCATTTGGGATCTCTCACAAAATCACGGCCTCAGGGCCAGTGTTTGGTTGGTTATAGTGCATCACAGAAATAACTCCTGACCTTTAGGAACAATCAGAGTGACAAACTTTCAAACCTAGTGAGCAGTTATTTTTTCAAACCTATTTTTGCAAGGACTGCAGGAAGCGGCGCGGGCAGAGGGATTTGCTGGCCACTGCTTCCCACCACCCCATTGGTCTGCAGTGGTGAACCGTGGCCAGTGGGAGCCGCGATCGGCTGAACCTGTGGATGCGGCAGGTAAAGAAACAGGCCTGGCCTTCCAGGGTGCTTACCCTGGTGAGTCGCATGCCAAAGGTTGCCAATCTGTGGACTACAGTAAGGAAGTAACTTTTTCTGAAAAATGAAAGCCAAGAGTTTTCTTGACACTATTTCCAAACCTATCATTGTGAGGATCAGTGATCCACAATACGCTGCATGCCAACTTTGATGCTAAATTCTTTGTCTTGCTGAGATGTATTTAACTCAGTGCTGTAAGGCAAATGCAGTTTCCATTTCCAAATTTAGATCTAAAATTCATTTGTAAGCACATATATATTTTTAACTAGAGTAACAGAAGTGAAGATGGCAAAAGTTTCATGCAGCTGAGACAGAATATGCCCACAAGAACAGTCAGTATAAAACCATAATAAGTCAGTAATACAGCAGGGTCACAGTTGGATGCATCTGACACAACTGAATAGGATTTTGTCAACCACTCATTTTGAATTTAGAGAACATTTTATTGCTCTGTGTTAATATTGAATCAGCTTTCCCCATATGCTCACTTTCCATTCAAAAACATATCGGGGAAATAAATGAAATGGAAAAAAATTCAAAGTCCCATAGTCTATTCATTCTCCACCACCCAAAGTCCAAGACAGAGTCAAATAATGAAATGGAAAGCAATGATCGGGCAGTATCTGAGCTTCCAAGCCTGTGAAACTCAACTAGTAACATAGGCCAAGTCCACAATACATGGTAAGGTATGATTCCCCTGCATGTGTGCTCATGATAGTTCTCATCAAGCTAGCATGAGTATAAATAGCACTGTCACTGTGGTATTACTGGTAGCAGCAGCAGAGGCACAACTGAGCTGTGTAAAGTACAAACCTACTTGAAACCGGTGGGTATGTACTTCGCCAAGCCACGCCTTCGCTGCTGCTAGCAGTGCTACAGTGCCTACACTGCTTTTTCAAGCTAGCACACGTATGTGTACACAAGCAGGGAAATCACACACACAGCGCGTAGTGTAGATGTAGCCACAGAGGGACTTGCTTTCAGTGTTCCCCTCCAACCCCCACAGCCATGGCAGAACCAGCACCACCATTGCCCCCTCCCATCCAGCCTCAGAAGTAGTGGTTTGCCAGGGGGCGGCAGGGGGGAGTAGTTAAGAGGTCTAGTTCCCTGAAAGTGCATTAGGAGAAAGCATCTTCTAAAAAAGATGGGGAATGAGTTTGTGGTTCTTAATGTCTCGTGCAGCCTGGAGACAATCTCCTCTTTCCCGTACCCTTAACCTCATACAAGGAGAAGGTAATGAGGTCCCAGCCATATATCTGGACCAGATTAATGGATAGGGAATTGATTGCAGCCCTTCTTCAAATGGAACTGAGCGATAAGGGGCTGATAGCAGCGCTCCATCAGGTGGAACAGATTACAGTGGATGAGCTGCACTGGATGAGTTATTGCTAGATAGTTCCCAGATATACTACTTAATAAAGTTGAGGCCCAGCTAAACTATATTTCTGGTGTCTATTTTACCAGGTATATAGAAATAATGTATTTGAAAGACATAAGTTGCAGTGTTACTGAGAGACTGAAGTGCATTTTTATTCATTTTGGTATTCTAGAACAACTAGTGACGGACAACAGGCCACAATTACCGCAGCAGAATTTAAGTAATTCCAAATGAAATATTTTGATCATACTACTAGCACCCCACATTACCAACAAATGAATGGAGAGACTGACATTCAGCCAAGAAAACCCTATAGCAGGAAGATCCATTCTTTGCTCTTCTGAGTTACAGATCAACACAGTTGCAGCTACTGGATGTAGTCCAACACAACTCCTGATGGGAAGACAATTCAGAACCACTGGTCCAACTTCAGAAAAGAATCCATCTCCAAAGTGGTCAGATATGTGGAGAGTAATTAAATTGGATAAAAAGCCTAAACGAGCTTATGAACGCTTTTACAACAGACGTCACTCTGCTGAACTGCCAGGTCTGTCAAACTGGATGAACAACTGCAGCTGTCAAAAAAAAAAAGACCAACAACAACAACAAAAAAAAACTTAGTGCCCAGATCATGTATGGTTGACCCCGACAGTGAAGAGCTCAGCAGAAATCGTGAACAGTTACTGTTTATTCCTCATGTAACCCTTCTGCCCCTCTGAGTTGGCAGCAACAAGGGCCGGGTTCGGTATCCAGGGGTTCCGTTTCAATAACACAATGCATAATCGGCTCGAGCCCCCACTCAGTGACCTGGGACACTTATATACCACCCCCCTGAGCGCCTCTAGGAGGCAATACTTCCCCTCTTGCAAGCACGGAGTCTGAGTGTAGCAAAATCCTTTTAATAAAGGAGGGAAACAATGCAGCATCACATCGGAGAAACACCACAAACAGGATTATAACACAAACCATAAGCAAAAAACCCACCTCCAAGTATGTTTGTCAATGTCCTTTCCCCCTTAGGGTCTTAAGTCCAATCACTCCAAAGTCCAACAACCTGAAAGTCTCTAGTCAGTGCCATCCCAGAGTTCAAAAGTTTATCTGAAGAGTTTTACCCCCCCAGCCTGGGTGGAAATGGGGGGTATCATAAGCTTTACCAAATCTGGACCTTAGCATCCAGAAATCTGGGTGCCTGCATGAACCCCTCTAAGCTTAATTACCAGCTTAGATTTGATCTCGCTGCCACCAGCCAGGAATTTCCAGGGCCTGTCCTCCAGCCCGACCCATGAGCCACACCAGCCCGTCCCGCCGCAAAACCACTCCACTCCGCTCACTGTTCCATGGGCTGCTCCAGCATGCTGTAAACTGCTCCCTTCTTGCCAGCCGCTTAGCAATAGGTCTTCAAGGCTCCCTCACTAGTTAACACAGCACTCAGTGATTTCAGCTCATAGTAGGGGAGCCCGTGTAGTAAGTGAAGGCTCTGATTAAAAGGCCCAGTATGAGGCCTGAGGCCTGAACTAAAGTAATAGTCAAGCCTTTGCTAACATAAAGCAAAGTGAAGCTGTGAGCCAGAGGCAGGCCCTGCTCATAGAAGCTGGCACGGAAAGGGCTGATGCTGCAAGAAGATACATACCTAAAAAGGTACTGAACACTAGATATCAGAACATTCACATACTTGTACATTCCACACAAGATAACAAGGAACAGGCCGACCCATCCCAATGACAGGGGCAAAAAGGGTAATATGATGGATAGAGTTGTTTTGTTTTAAACCAACATGTACAAAGTGAGAGGCGGCATCTTACTACGTAGAGGGGTTGTACCTTTGCTATGTGGAAGGGTTGTACCTCAATACGTCCCTCTGTGTCATCGTGTTTTGTTCTCTTGACTTACACCCTACAGGTGAAAAGAACATTAACCTTAGCTATCATTATATGACGATGGGGTGCCCCCACACAAGGTGTTAAGGCACCTTCGGGCCAGGCCCAAAACTACTCTGCCTCTCCATGGAGTCTCTGCAGCCTTCACCCACGACCACTCCAACACAGCGTGCCCGCTTTCCCAGCCGACCCGTAGCACATTTTCCAGCATCCCTGCAAACTTGCTCCGCTTGCCAGCCCACCGCGCCTTTAGCCGATAGTCTTCAGGCCTCCCGCCTCCCACTTAAGTAACGTTTTAATAGTTAGATAACACAGCACTCCAGTGTATTTCAGCTCCAGCTCTTTTATTGATCAGCTCTTAGCATTATCAGCGTAGATAGGGGAGCCCAGGCTTAGTTTGCACCATTTGGCCCAACATGGAATTCAGTCAGCAGCCTTTTTAAGATGGACTCCTAATGGAATCCAAAATTAGTCTCTCTACCTTTTAACACTGAGAGCAGGAGCGTGATGTGCAATGTGTTCCAGGCCCTCAAAAGGGGCCCATACCATCAGGTACACACACCAGTCCCCAACCTCTCTCCATTCACTGGGTTTTGGAACCCATGTCCCTTGTCTAGCAAGTACTACTTAATTGAGGTTGAGTCATTTCTGTCATAAAGCAGTCTCATAGTTCCTCATTCACATAATCAGGATGACAACACTTTTTTTTCCTGTCCCAATAACAAAGAAATTGGGGATCCCAGAGCTGTCAAAATAACCATCCCAGGCTGCCGTGAGCTATGCTAGGTGGGATGAGTGTGCCAATGCAAATACCTGAAATGCCTTTCCACACTCCCCATAATTCACCACCAGATGTCAGGGTAGAGCTCATTCTGACTCTGTTACACTCAGAAAAAGCAATCAAAACAGAAAACTCCAGAAATGGCAGATGCAGAACAAGAAGACAATGACTCAACGATTCTGGGCCAACCATAGCCAGTTGTTGCAACTGATGGACAGCAAGATGATGAAGTTATTATGCTTTCAGATCATGTAATTAGAAAACCAGTACAATTCAGAGACATCTAGTAGACTGATACGTACTGAACTTCCAAGACAGCATAATAGTGTAAATATTGTAAATGGTAGGAATGTAGAATTTAAAGGAGGAGATGTAATGGAATGCTAATCCATATTTTGCTGTTCAGGTATGAGGTGTAAAATACCTTATTTAAGCTAACATCAGCCATACTTGGGAGAGCATTAAAGGCTCTTATGATGAACATATCTGGTGTTTATCTTGTTCAGAAGCAAGCTCTGTAGCCGTATCTGGTAAAGGAATATGATATCTCATAAGTCATTCCAGCACCTATTGGTTATAAAAAGTCTTTCAGCCTGTCTTTGTCTGTATTCTTAAGTAGGTTAGGGCAATTCTATCAGCAATTGCAGGGGGAACGTAAATACATGCTCATCTTCTAGCATTAATTCAAATGCACATTTGATATGCTCGATGTACAGTTACTAAATAGTTACTAAATGTTTGCTTTGAAAACAGGCCATTTGAATTAAAAAAGTCAAAGACATTGGTAAAAGAGCTATAGATTCATTGATTGGACACATAACAACCCATTTAGTTATGAAAAATTATGAATACTACAACTAACCTCCATAATAATTTTGATTTAAAATATGTGGCTTCTATTGGCAAAAAATTGGCTTGCATAATAATTTTGATCTAGAATGTGTGGACCAAAAAAATAGAAAAGTTTTCAGCTGATGCATTAAGTTGTGGACCAATTATCAAGGTTTCTATTATTCACTATATAGTTTATAAACCCCTATGCTAATAACACGTTAATGATTCATCAGAATAACTTTCCTTTTAAAATAGCAGTTCATTCAAATTAAATATCAAACTCCCTGACATTCCATTGCAGCACATCATGGTATCTGTTGGCAAATGAGATAAATGACTTATCAGGGATATTAAATGACATACCCTGCGGGAGATTTTACACTCAGGCTGTAGCTATCCCGGTTTGCCAAGCAACACATCAATTTCCTCCTCTCTGACAATGTGTTTAATCTGTGTTTTTTCACAGTGGCTTTTAAAATAAGCAATTAGAAGACACAATGTTTTCTTCAGGTTGATGTATTATGTACTAAGGCACAACTGACCTTCAAAGCATGAGAGGTATCAGGAAACAGCAACTGTTCTTAAGCTCCTAAAACACTGGGATAAACTCATGTGCCACACAGAATACTTTTAACCAGAAATGTTATTTTAGTAAGAAGATGACCTTGCTTGTGTTCTTTTTCCAGATCAACTGCAAGTAAATGTTTTATGTTATATTAATAGTTAGTCTGGACTTCCAGACCAATGTCAGAAACTTGTGCTCAACAGATTTTGTTGGATAAGAGTTGGACTTCATGTTTTATTTATGAAGCTGCTTTGCTTATACAGTTTATAAAATATGCGAAAAAGAAGGAATGGTTTCCTTTTTCACCTCTCTCCTTAATCTTGACTTAACTGATATGTGAACACCTGCAAAAATGAATAAAATACATAGACATGTAGTGAGTAATGTGAACTTTGAGAGGGAAATGAACAAAGGATTATTAGAGAATGATGGCCAAGAATTCTCATGATATATCAACTCTCTAGAGTTACCAGGGATATGCAGAGAATACAGTTCTTGGGAGTATGATTTAAGCCCTTCCACCTGGAGTTAGATGTCTTAAGGTGTTAAAGCAGACAGGCTGCAAAAAGTTACACCATTTGAAAAGCTACTGGCTTTAGCCTTTGTGTCTCTTCAATGGAAGATCTCCAACCCTCATCTTAGACATAATTAGATCTGTCTGATGGACAACAAATCTGTTTTGCAGAAATTGTGTCAAAATGGCTGTTTTTGGATCAATAAACTAAAAGTTTTTGATTTGGGTCTCTCTCTCTTTCTCTCTCCCTCTCCCTCCAGAAATATCTAGAGAGCTGAAGACCTTGCATACCATCCCCTAGAACAATCCTTGAAGCTGATGCATCTCCACTAAATACCTGGCTTCAACAAACCAGCATTTTGCCTTGAAATTCCATTTTGTCAAAAAAGTTTGGACCAGCTCTAGATATAATTAATACTTTTACAAAATGATGGTTTGGGGTGGCATTTTACCATGAATTTACCCATTGCCAGTTTGCTGCACTGACCCCTGTGCTAGGAAGTTAAAACCAAGGCTCTACCAACTCACTGTCTTTTTGTCACCCAACTGCGTGGGTGGCGGATTTAGCAGGCAGACAGCACTTAGTTACTCCTCCACACTGAGACCCAAGGTCCAGGCAGTCAGTGCAGGGGTGGAGGGAAAGTTTTAGTTCCCCTTTCGCCCCTGTGTGTGCATGTATCTGGCCCTGGGACATTAGAGGAGCCAACATTAAGGCATAGGAGCCCTCCATCTTCCAAGTTATGATCTTAAAAGAAAGTTAAATTAAAATGTCGTGAGTGAATGCTGTATTAAGAATGATGGAGCACTGATACACTCCTTTATCCTTTCCTGTTTGTAACAGATAATTTTCCATATGAGTCAATCTCACTTCTTGAACTAACATGAGAAAAATAGTATAGAGTGGTCAGAGGCATCATGCCTATGCCTTCTGATATTATTGGAGTGTTATTTTCCCCTTCAAATTCACTTCTTTAGCTTGGTTTTCATACAGACAAATACTTAACTGATTGAACTCTGTTGGAAGGTCTTATGTTCCGAGGCCCCATAAAACATTCTTTGGATCTCCTTGTATTTAACAAGTTGGGATGGTCTGGTATTTATAGAAATATACAATAAATCTCCTCTTGGAACAAATACCTTTGTGGAAATTGGGCATTCGATCTTGCTAGTGCCATACCTATTACAAAATGGACCTCTTGCTGGGTTTCATTACCTTGGATGTTACACTTTGCTCATCTCTGAAATACAATATAATCTGTTTCCGTGAATGTGTTTCACATCATTTCCGTTGTTCATAATGAAGTGTAAACCAGAGCATTATATTTGCGTTAATGTGACCATGAAGGAATGAGATTTGTTTATATGGCATTATCAAGTCATACAAACTTTCTAATCTAACATTCTGACTTTGATTGTATCTCACTTCACTGGGCTGCCAAATTACTAAGGATCAAATCTTAGTCCCTGGGGGGATAAAGTAAAAACTGAAATTTCTGCAACCTAAATTAAAAATAGTAATAAAAATAATCTGTATATGGATTTCTGTTTCTGCAGGTACATTAAGCAAAAGATGAATAGACCTATAATCAAAGAAACAGAAATGCTGTCAAGTATACTGTAATGGTCTCATAGCCTGGCATCTGAGAAAGGAGAAGATAAAATGAAAAGCTGTACTGCTAGCCAAGAAACACAGTGAGACCCCCAGACCTGTTCTAACTACATCTTTTTACATTTAATAAAAATAGTAGCAGCCATATCTCTCCATCTGCGAAGACCTACATCATGTTGGAAGCAACATGTGACAAAGATCCCAAAATGAGGGACACACACACAAAAGACATGCAGTAGTCTTATAACACGCTGTGATTCTTGCCTTTAATGTCAGTGACTCTTTCTATAAACCACAGTTTCACAGTTCTTTATTTCAGATGTAAATGATTTTCAAACATGAAAATGAGGGGCCACCAACTGTGTGTGGAATGTTGGTACCTTTGGGACTGAAATAAGTGATGTATCTCAAAATGAGGGACAGTTAATAGGTATGATAACTCGTGAACTGTATTATTCTATTGCAAATCTGACTATATTATGTACTCCAGAAGGCTGTCAAATACCTACTCTACATTCTGTGTTCCTTTACTTCATAGTGGGAAACGAATGAGGCTTGTAACCTGCATAGATTGTAAGCATGTTATTTACATTCAGATCACTGTTTGTTATGTTAATATTGATACATTTTTATATCTGATGCCATTTTTAGTTGCACTGTCTGTCAGGCAGCATCAATTTATATGTTATATCCAGTTACATTTTGTAATGAGTAAAAGTGTTAAAATGTTTTTGATAACATTTTCAATGAAAACATATTTAAATTTGGCAGATTAATATTTTTTAGAAATATGTCTTTGCTGTAGAGAAGGCAGAGTAGGCTTGAAATGAAGAGGTTCTTTCCAACCAGTAGTTATGGAGTTAATGTTTCGAAGGACTACAAAATGGTATCATGTCTACTGATATTTTTTGTCATTTCAAGGGTAGGAAGGTGGATAAAAGGTTGAAACCTGTGTGGTTATACCAGAAAGGGTGGTGTTACTGTAATAATCAAATTTTCAAAACTTACATCTAAATTGTACTCTTAAAATAGGCTTTTATGATTGCGCACAGGTGATAGTGTGCACAAAACCTTAATTTATAAGCCAAATAGGAATAATTTTATACCACTCCATAAATAGGGCCTCCATTTGAGAGGCTGCTTCCAGCTGTGTCTACAATTTTGCAGTTGCATTTAATTATGGACTCACTAAACAGAATTTAGAAGTCTAACCACCAGATTTTGAGGAGAAATCTAATAAATATCTATGTAGTATGAACTGCACTTTCAATCAAATGCATGTGCAAATTTGCAGACATTTCTTGCAAGCAAGGAATTATGCCTACTATCTGACGATGAGTTGGGGGACCCTTTTAAAATTAGGGCCACTGGGTAAAAAACCTGAGATCCTAACAATTTCCTATTCAAGCAAAACTTCTTACAGGTAACATAATCATTAGCAGCAATTTCCCCAAAACTGAATGTCTTTGAAGGACCTAAGTGCATTAAATATTATTCCAAATATAAACTGAATCAAGTAAAATGTCATGCAAACTATAAGCAGGAGAACCTCATATCTTATTTTTTCTGACAGCTCATTTTAAAGGCATCTGAGATTTTGATTACTGTAACTCCCATACTGAACAACCGCTCTACTGAAAAGCCATTTAGCTCACTGTCTCACTCTCTGTGGGCCAGATTCTGGCTGGTTCCTGCACAGGCAAGACAGGGATGGCATGCACTTGTATGCTTCTGCACAGGGGCTGGCAAGAATCCTGCTGGGGACAGCAGTTCTTAATACTTGCTATCACCAATGTAGGTGCCAAGGCAGTTGCAGGCAATCACCCAATCAGGTGTACCCTCATTAGGGATGTGAAATCCACTACTCCAGCATTCAAACCCTGGGAACTGCCAGAAGGAACCCTGGCTAACTCATCCAGAATTCCTCCTGGGAACCACAGTGGTAATGCAGCCCCTCTGCATTTGTTTTCATTGTACCTCTAGCAAGCACATGGCAAATGAAAATCGTTGGGAGGAGAGGGTATTTCTGTACCCCCTTTACCATCATTTCAAACTCTGCAGTTGTAGATCCCAGATGTACAGGCGCTATCCAGTCTAGCATCCCAACGCTGTCAGTATGCAGAACTACCACAGAGGCAGGAATGCTACTTTCAAACTATTAATAAAGATAATAGCTACTCACTGATCCAGTGAATAATCAAATTCCAGTTTTTGCTTACAGCAATACTACAAAGGCCAGGGAAAATCCCTCAAGCATGCTGCAAGATATTCACAATCCACTGAATATAAATTATTCTTTTGGCATAAAGATTCAAAAGATCCATACATGAATCTTCATTTATAAAGTAGTGAGGGAAGGGTGTGGAACAGTTGATGTCTGAGGCAAAAGTGAGGGTAGAATTAACATCTTTTGGGATTTCAAGGTTACGGGTTAATGTTTGTGTTGCAGGGCTGGCCAAGAAATAGGTTGGTTCTCAACTCCTTATCCCTTTCATCACCTTTCTTGATGTTGATGGCTCTTTTTCCTATCCTGTATGCTTTCTGATAAAGTCATCCCTTCTCAGGGGATCCCCTGGAGGGCAGACATGTCTCTTCTCAGGCACATTTCTACATCTGCGCTGAGTACTGGCACAAGTCTTTTCCAATATTGTATACACACTACACTGAGTTGCTCCTCATGGGATGTTACAGTGTTTGACAGAAAAAAACTGAGTTCTTCACTAGGATCGCAGGGAGAAAGGGAGGGACATGGAAGGCTCAGGAAGATAGAGGCATAGAAGGCAGTTGGAAGAAGTAAGGTGAGACTGCAGGGAAGCTGTGGATGGACAAGAATACCTTACGCTTAGAATATCACACAAAAGTCGTTTGCTCCAAAAGAGAGCTACAAATAGCACAATTCAGTATCTGTACAACCATGTACAAATATGTTCTTCTATGCAGGGAACCATACTCTTTTTCTTTACTATTGTTTTCAATGAGGAAAAACTAGGCTAATTAAATGTGCTTTGTTAGGAAGCCAGAATCCTCTTATTCCTGGAGTTTGTAATAACCTGTTAAAACTGTCCTCAGGGTAACGCAATGTTAAGAAAAAGATGTACTAGCTTGTTTTATTTCTTCCATCAAAAAAAGATTAAATGGGTCATAGTGCAGGAAATAGGCGGGTAAGGAGAAGGAAGGGTTGCCAAGCCAAAATAATTAACAGCTGCATGCTGGTGTACAGAAACAAACAGGGTGGGCGAAGGATTTAATCTAGGAAGGCTGCTGGAAGAGCTCAGACGGAGAGGATTGATGAAATGACTGTTGGCTTACACCAAAGTCTCCAGCCTCTCATACACTGCTGTCACTCAGACAGCAACTCAACGATGCTTGTTCTGTCGATTTCCCCCCCCTCTTGGCAGGATGACTCCACTCATGTGTCCATTTCCCCAAACCAGGGATAATTCCATTGTGAAACAATATATCCTGCACCACCTTGTTCTGACAAGAGAAAAATAATGTATTAAAGAGAATGGAAAAGTAATTATACAGAAGCTTAAAAGAGGGGATACCAGTAAATATGTACACAATGCAAATTCTGATCCATTACAGCCAATTAACCTCATTAACTTCAGTGTATATGAAGCCTGGTGGCCTGATTCTCCTGGCAGTAATCCTTTTGAAACACACCGAGTTACACCGGTATAAAGCCAGTGAATGTGAGTGGAGCCCCTGGGACTTTTATTTGATTTCAATGAGACTGTATAGATGTAATTGAGTGGGGAATCTGGTCCAGAATCTACAGGTCTGTATTAGAGATCACAAAGAGTGCATCTACACAATTAAACATCTGTGGCTGGCCTGGTTCAGCTGATTCAGGCTAGCAGGGCTTGAGCTTCAGGGCTGTAAAATTGCTGAATAGAGTTTGGGCTCCAGTTGGAGGCCAAGCCCTGGGATCCAACTGTGAAGATCAGATCCAGACTGAATTCTCCCTGTAAGTTTGGGGAGTTTGGAGCCATCTTTATGGTTTGTTGCTATTTACAAAGAACTAGAAAACAGATTGTTTCCATTTAATTAACAAAAACATCTCTAAGAGATATTTCCATATGGGACAAAGACAGAAACATGAATATTCTGCTAAACATATTGAAGTTTGTTTGCTGTCGTATCGGTATTTAATCAGAATGTTAAATAATGTATATGGTATGTACTGTAAATTCTGATTAGAAGTGAAACTCTGAAGTTTGGTGAATAATGAACCACAGTGAGTTGTGTCCTTTCTTTCTGAGTCTTGTGGCAGGCAGCTAAAACATAGAATATTGTGAAAGTGTGATTGAATTATTCAACTGGAAAAAAGAAGACTATCTATTAATTATTGGTATTTCTACAGCACCTATTGCTATGCTGTCTAAACACTATACTATCTAAACTTTCTCACTTTTTACTATTAAACTAATTTAGTTTTTTATAATGCATTTGCCTTTGATCTTCATATTAAATGCAGGGAAAACTGTTTAGGATTGATTGCTAACAAGAAGGTAAGAGCCAGTATAGTTTTGTTTTTTTTTAAAGAAAGAAAAAGAAAATATAGCATTTTCAGTATCTCAAAAATGCTCTACAATCACCAGCAGGACATCTGTTAAAAACCTAGCACTGTCTTGATCACATAGGGACATCTGAACACTTTAATGCAGAGCAGTGATAATACCTGCTAACAGATTAAACACATTATGTAGTGTTTTTTCAATAATAGGTTGTACTCCACTGAAATGTCATTTATCTTCTCATTTAGCTGCAGCTTTTATCAAAAACCAAATGGTTTAGGGACAGGACTGGAGGAAAGCAAAAGCATCCTAGTGCAGTGAAGAGTAATGAGATCTGATGTTCATCTGCAAGTTGGAGAAAGTTGTAGGACAGGGGTGACTGCATTTTGGCAACCACAAACTACAGTCCAATAAAGATCCACATAAATTTAACTGATTAAGCAGCTGGCTAATTGCTGCATAAACAAAATTGGAGATTCTTTATCTTATTTCTATAGCTACCTAAACCACATCTGCATATCAGTACACAATTAGAAGAACACGAATATTCTTAAATTGATCACTGCATACTGTACTGATTGATTGTTTTTTTTTAATTACCATGGGTATTTGTATTATTACTTGGAAATGAATTCATGCATTTTAAAAAGAAATTTGTTTTTTTAAATCTGAAGGATATTTCTCCCCAAATTATATTCACTTTAAAGTAGCTCAGATTTTCTTCTAAGGAAGACAATGCCCCTTTAATTCCACCACAACTGCAAAAAGATGCATCTGAAATTCTTTAGTTATTAAAATTTCTATTAATATTTTAATTATATTAAAATGGATTTTTCTAAGGCTTCATGAAACTACTCATTATACAGGCCATTTCACATGGATGGAAAGATGCTAAGTAAGAGCTCTCCAATGTTATAGTGTATATATTGTAGTACCTTGACACTCTGCCATTCTTTCTGTTTCTCTTTATTTATATATTCAAAGTTGATCTCATCCTGCATGAAAACAGAACAATGCTGATTAGCTAAGTCAATGTTTTTTCAATTATTTAGTCTTTTGTGGCCTATTTTCAATAACTACCTAATTTTATAACCCCCTCAAGACTGTATGATTTAATTTACATACTCCTACACAGAATACATCAGGGCAAACAATATGAAAATAAATATTCTTAGTTGCAGAAACAGGAGTATTGAATAACTGTTCTCTAATAAGTATAAGAATGTTCCTCTCCCAGGGAGACACAGGCTCACTCAAGAATCCCAGCTCATTAGGACAATTTTCCCCACACAACATTTTTTTTTTTAAAAACACTGGTAACTTCACACAGAACTCAGTTCAAGAAGCTGCAATCTTCTTCTCTTACTGCAGAAATCTAGAGGGAGACAGAACCTAAAACTGCCTTCTACACAAAAAATGAGTCACTTCAGTTTGGGGTAGGCCAAACAGTCATCTAGCTAACTTGCCCCTAAATCCTTGTGCATAGTGATGACATCCTGATAGATTTGGGGCACTTTTTATTTATCTATTGCATGCATGCCCACAATACAGTACTGAGACTGGCTCTGCTCTGGAGCTCTGAAAGAAATACTAACAGACAAAACAAATAATCAGTCTGACTTTGATGAGTGGGAACTGACAGAGGCGCTCACTACTTGCAGCAATGCCGAAATCTCAAGTCCACATGATCTGAGGGGAAGTTCCCTGAGCGGTTTTATGGAGGAGATAGGCAGGTAACATCACTGTCAAATAGACCTGGGAATGATCTCTGAGGCGCATACATCTCAAAAACCTGCTGTCAGTTTCACTGGCTCATATGGCCAGTGGTTCCTTCAGGTAGCCAGTCTGGCGGTGTTTACAAAAACAAGGACAAGGCTGTTTTCTGTAAAACTATCAGGCCCTGAAAAGGGGGAGTATTCCTGGTTAATGAGCAGACATGTTTACCTTGTTTATTTATTAAAAACTTAACTTGCATTGCTCATAGTAATGCAGAGTAGGGTGGTGATCATCGTGGGTAAGAGACGGTATGAGGAGAGTCAGTGATGGGGGGATGGTCCTCAGGCAGTGAGGGTGAAAGGTTTTGCAATCCCAGCAAAAATGATAAGGTTGGCCTACCCAGAACCTTACATCCTAGGCACTCCAAAATTGAGAAACACACAAACAGAGCCCAAGGAGCTTGCCAAAGGCTACAGGAAAAGCATGTGAAAGTTAGGATTAGAATTCTGGAGTTCCTGGCTACAGGCCCATATGCAATCCACTGTCGCTTATTCTAGAGTTAAGCTATTTTTAGTATACAGTTGAGTGTGAATATGTGGAAGTAACTCACATGCGTGGTTTGTTGAAATTATAAAATTTGAGAAGAAAGGCTGAATGGCTCATGAAAGACAGAGCCTTGAGACTGAGCTCAGCCATCTTTTCATTCTAATTCATGAAGGGCCAGACTGAGAGCCCACTGAAGTCAATGAAAAAAGACTCCCATTGACTTCAGTAGGCTTTGGATCAGACTCTATATGCAATTTAGAAACATTTAAAAACCATTCAGGACCTGGTTCTAACCTTTACAAGAACAAGAGTTCTGCACTTGGACTGATGGCTATACAACCTGTAGTCCTTTGCATAAAATTATCATCAGTGTTTCCACATTACAAAGTGCATAAGGCAGAATATTTCTGCTCTTGAATTTCAGAAGATCTACAGTGGCAGATCTGACTATGGATGAGATTCCATCTCTACATATGTTGCTACCTAAACTAAAATGATCCATGATTAATCAACACTACCTTTCCTCTGGCATTAATAAAAAAAAATTGATGAGTGGGGAATGTAGGGAGGGGAATATTAAATTCAAGTGAAAATATTAATTTCCACTAAAAGTGCTGTTAAGAGAAAAATTAAAGAGTGCTTGGATCAATTAAATATCTGCAGTATTAATCACCAATGTTCCTAAGGGAACTACCAGAGACAACAGAAGTGCCACTAGCGGTCATTTCTTAAAATTAAGAAAAACAGGTGAGGTGCCAGGACACAGGAAGAAAGCAAGTATTGTATCCGTCAACAGGAAGGGTAAAAGGGTTTAATCGAGTCATTCTAAAGCATTTAGACTAACCCTATAGAGTGTAAAACAGTGGAATAAATAAGGATATCAATATTAAGAAAGGAACAACAAATCTTCAACAGACAAAAATAGTAAAAGTACTGGGGGATAGTGTCTCAGGAGACATCAACCAGTTTTGAAGACAGTAACTAAGATCTGGGACATTATCATCACTCTTATTAAAAAGTGCTAGACTCTTTCTCCACAATATTACATAGAATTTATGATTGTGTAACTCCACTGATTTATATTCTATCTGAGAATCAGGCCCATAGGATAAGATAAATCCCTAACCCATAGTGCTTATAATCTAACACCTTTACCCTGCACACTGCTGTGCAAATATGGACTCTTATACCTATGCTGAATCTCTTTGCCTTCAGTGGGACTCAGCGTGGGTGTACAAGTGTCATCAGTCCACTTGTTTGCAGGACTGAGAACAGAAAGACATGGGAAAGGTGGAAGGAAGCTGCACAATATTGTTTGTATTACTTTTTTCACCATCAGATATTCCTTTCTTTGGTCCAAAACACACAGCCTATTTTCCTTCTGCTTATTTAACCTATGCCAGCCTTACGTCATATATTCTACTTTATCCTTTGATTTTTCCATTAACAATATTTTTTAAACTCAACCTCATTCCACCCTATCTTTCCTACACATTCCTCCTTCCAATCTATGTTGACTAGTTGTTTTAACCCTTTCCTATAGGCCAGTGGTCCCCAACCTTTTTCATCTGGCGGGCGCCAGACGACGAGCCAATCTTTTTTGCATGGCGGCAGACGAGCATCTGCCGAAATGCTGCCAACAAGCGGCATCATCCAGAGGTATCACCGCCGAAATCTGACAGCATTTCGGCGGGTGCTCATCCTCTGGCCAGTACACGGGCGCACTTAGATGTCCCGGCGGGCACCATGGCGCCTGCGAGCGCCACACTGGGGACCGCTGCTATAGGCAATCCCTGCCAGACATAGTTTTCCCCCTTTCCTTGACATGTCCCACAATATAACTCCCATCCATTCCTGACATCTCTCACTCGACTTTCAAAGCCCCTTCCCCACATTCAGGCTGGTGTTATTGATGCTAGAGGGAACTCAAGGCAGTGTGCCCCTTATTAAGAAGCCACTGGTGCCTTGTCCTGTATCTTGGGAGAGGCGGGAGGCGGCTCCAGGCACCAGTGCACTAAACGTATGCCTGAGGCGGCAAGCCACAAGGGATGGCACTCAGGCTGCCTTTGGCAGCATGCCTGCGGGAGGTCCGCCAGTCCCGCGGTTTCGCTAGTAATTCAGCAGCGGGAATGCCAAAGGTGCGGGACCAGTGAACCTCCTGCAGACATGCCACCAAATCCGCGTTACCAGCAGACCTCCTGCAGGCATGCCACTGAATCTGCATTACCAGTGGACCTCCTGCAGGCATGCCGCTGAAAGCCGCCTGACTGCTGTGCTTGGGGCGGCAGAATACATAGAGCCACCCCTGGGGAGAGGTGTAGGTTTTGGTATGCTCTGATTCTGGTATTGCTCCAGCCTCACATGCTCATGTTCAATGGGAAAGGTTGCTGCGACCTGGTAACTATAGTGCCCAAGGAGGCCTGACTGTTTCACTCTCCCCATAGATGGCAGCTGTGCACATACTCTTGAGGCTTACAAAGAGGGAGAATTGCTCAGAGACTTAAGAGTTGTAAACCACAGAGCAATGACTTGGAATTTTAAAAAGGTAAATTTAGATTAGACATCAGGGAAAAGGTTTTTAACAGTGTGGACAGTTAGGCAATGGAATAAATTACTGATGGAAGTGCCCCGAGCCCCTTTATCAGCAGCGTTCCAGAATAGGTGAGATTAAACACACTTGAGAGTATAGCACACAAGAAAACCCTGCTGCGAAAGGGAAAGACGAGATAAAAACAAACAGATTAGTTTCAGCCCAAAGGTACTATTCGACGATTCAGGCCTGCTCCTGCTGAAGTCACTGGGAGTTTTGCCAATGATGTGAATAGAAGCAGGACTGGGTCCCCAATTTTTATGTGGCTCTTTCACTTTTTTAATTCTTCCACTGTGCCTCTTACTAGCCTACAATTTGGGATGAGCCATCCTGATTTTTTAATCTACCTGTCCTAGTACAATTTAGACCATCTCGCCAATTATGAATTGCATTGGCCATGAAAAGAATCAACGTTTTGCTGAAATGCCATTATGAAAAGAGGTAATTCTAAATCACAATAACTCAATGAGAAAAAAAAACAGATTTAAAGCTTATGGAAATGTTATCTGCTTTAAATCTTGACAGATTTAGTATAACTATTGTGTAAGGAGCTTTTTAAAAATCAAATGAATGTGGTTTAGGGTTTAGGATTTAGAACTTCAGAGTTGAAGTTCTTTGGGGAAGCACTCCATTTCGCTCTGTTAATTTTATGCTCTGACACCAGCTGCTAAGTGCCGTTTACATCTGCAATCTCACTAAATCATAAAGGAGTATTCTTCAGCTCAAACTATCCATCATTAGTAAATTGACTGATTGCAGGTGAGACAATAGGCTCTCACTTAACAATTGTCAATTAGCCAATACATCTATAGTTATTTGGTCAGCATCAATTGCTGGCACATATTATTTCCTTATTTACACTTCATTTTAAAATAAATGACAGACCCCTTGCAGTGTTACCCATGTCCTCCCTTCTTTCCTTTCCTCCTTCTGTTACAATTGGATTGAAAGATGTTTGGGTCAAGGATTATGTCTTGCTAAACGTTTATACATCATGTAGCACAATAGGGTCTCAGTTCTGACTAAAGCCTCTCGGAGCTACTGCAATACCAATAATAATAGTAGCAGAATGAAATTCAAAAGGTTTAGTACATAATTCTGCCCTCCAATTGACTTCACTGGGGAGCTGAAGTTCAGCTTCTCAGCTCAGAATGAGACAGCTGATTTTTATTCAAATACAGCCAAAAATAAATGTTCATTTGATCTACATTTCCCTAGAAACTCTTTTGACCCAACATCTCTTTCTCCAGGAACTATCTGATATTCTAGAAAGCTTGTTATATTTTTCCTTATCATATTAGTGTCCATTTGGAGCCCAAAATAAATATAGCCCAGTTATAAATGAATCCATGACATTCACTTATGCTACATCTTGATAATCAATTTCCCCACTCCAGAATTAAAGGTAGCAAGACTTTCAAAATATTGTACAGGTCCCTAGCCAGAGAGATTCCTATTGGCTACACATCTAAAAAGGCTCAGACATACATTATTTCTTCCAATGTCAATGGTAATAGACACACACTGAATTGGATCCAAGTCCATCTAAGGAGAGAGGCATACATGGAATTCAGTGTTTTGCCACCTCTTTAAGGGGATCCAGAATCATGATCATGGAAGACAGTTTGATCGGAAAATCCATGCATTTCAGGGGACGACAGAATTACAGAAGATTTATTTATGTGAACAGCTCCTGCCAGCCCACTAAGCTCTTTCCACAAACTCTGGAAATACACATTGTGGTTCTGAGCATAATTTAGTCTTATCAATGTTAACAACTGACATTTTACTTTTCCCTTATGTGATGTTGAGAAAATAGTACTTCTGCTTTCAGTAGTGTAGACAATAGTATTACCCCCAAGAAATACAACAATAAGTAAACATTAATTAGCTGCTAAATCCAATACTCCAGTGCCTGTATAATAATCTATGCACTATGCGGTGAAGTAATCTGAAAGGTGATCTCCATTTTTCCTCATCCATCATATCATACTGCACTAGTAAAGAGACTTTTATGTGCTGTAATTATGAGAGATTAATATCACCTACAGCTAATAGTATCCTTATTCAAAGAAATTCTAATCAACAGTATGGATTCTACTCCAGTCATTTTACTACAATACATAGTAATATATACAACATTTAAGTATGCTTTAGCTCCATCTAATTAACTCCTGATATAATTAACATCTTCACATATGACATTCTGCCCTCTGTGAAATACATACCATACTTCTGCTAAAAGAAAATCTGTAAACCCATTATATTGTTTACAGATGTCAAAGTCGTAAGGATAATTGTAAATTATTCAAAAGAGCAGTTTTTTATATTTAATCGTCATACTACAACGAACACCATGAATGCAATAAAGCCATTACAAAGTCCACGTGCATTTAATCTCTTGTCACGTAACAGAACCTTTACTTCAGAGAGGCACCCTTCACGTCCATAACAGCAGCCCTGAATTTGCAAGGGAATTCCTTAAGGCGTAAAACAAACAAGAGTTGAATCTGTCCATCAAGAGAATCAGAAACATAGATTTCCTAATCCTGATGTAAGCGTGTGAGGAACAGCAGCCAGTTTTTTTCCATATGATTAATTATAGGTACAAGGGCATTTCTATTCCATGCTCTTAAGTACCTCAGGAAAGCTAGGTGTTTTTTTTTTTAAACATACCTCACACAATGAAAGCTGATTGGAAATCTGGATATTAACATTACAGAATGTAGCTATGTACAAATTATTTTATTTTTCTAGCATCCAACTGTGTCTCATACACTCTATTGTATCTTGTTGTCAGACTTAAACCGTTTGGAGAATATTAACATTTAACTTGGTCTGCAAACTCTACCTATGTTTTGCAGGCTAGAACTGGGCTGTTGTATGACAGTTTGCGTTTACTTAGTAGTTCTGTAAGAAACCATATAACAAATGATTTCCAGGGCTTTCTTCTAGGTCAGCAGTTTGAAAACAGTCTTTCAAATTCAATTAAAATGCTTTATTTCTCCACTGGCCTAAGGATAATGAATGAAAGAACATCTGTATTTAATATTTCTCTCCTATAGAAATTCTTCATATTACATGCAAGCAAACTGAGGTCCATTGTCAGTGACTAGTTATTTCAGATTTTAGTAAGACTGAAGGCTGTTAACAGGAACTTGATTCCTGTTGTAAAAGTAACATTAAGGCTAATTCTGGCTAGTTGCAGAAATAGTAAATAGATCAGCATAGCAGGTTGTTCTGCTGTTGTTTCCAAATGCCTCACTGTATCAATACAATATTTTGTCATTAAGAATCAGGTGAGGGAACTGGTTGTGACAGCACTGTGTGTGTTAGAGCTATTTTAATATACATACAGTGCCTGACTTGAAGCATGTTGAAGTCAGTGGAAAACTCCAATGACTTTCAATGGCCATTACATCAGGTCCCTGGGAAGTAACATGGTTTTAGACCACTCAATTTGTGAGTCCGTTCTTGGCCACCAACAGAAACCTGTAAGCTTTGATTTGACTTGAATAAATCTATGATGAGTTTCATGAACAAGCTGAGTAAATCTGAGTTGAAACTTAAAGGATCAATCATAGAATTGGCCTAATTCTGACCTCACTGAGATAAGATTTACACTGGTGTAACTTTATTGACTTCAGTCAAGTTGTTTTTGATTTATACCAGTGAGATTAGAGGCCCAATTCATTCTCTCGGTGGAACAACTTGAAAGATGAGGAATAAAATCTCAATAAGGATCCCCTTGTGAAGATCCTTCAACATAATCCCGTCAGACACCTGTCCTAGATAGTTTTTCCAGTTCCTGGTGGTGCAGCAAAGCACCACTGAGGCATGCTTAGATGGAAAAAAAATACCATATTAAATCTATAGATGATCCACAACTGTTGAATAAATTGTAACATCATGATGTAAATCTCAGAAAAAAAATCTGCTAGAGATTGCTGCAAAGTGGTCTAAATCAGGATTTTATGCTTCTTTCTGAGATCATATGACCAGAGAGAAAAAAAAATATCTGATTAATATAGCACATGGAAGGATTCAATTTCAAACTACATTTAACTTAACATTCAAACAGAGCTCTGAAATTTTTTATTCTGTGCTGGTGTCCTTACCCTAGAGTGTAAATCCAAACTGACCTTGCAAAAATCAATGACATGACCTTCTGGAAAGCATTTGGTGATGATACAAGTCTAGAAGACATGCAGCAAAACCAAAGAGAGACCCCCATGGGTTCTGCAGCTTGAAAGATACTGGCTATTTCAGTATTATACCAAAGGTTATGATTTTGCTACGAGTATTTTAATTAAAAGTCATGAATAGGATGCGGGCAATAAACAATAAATCATGGATTTATTGCGAAGTCTGAGACCTGCTGTCCAGTGCTGAATTATTGGGATTTTCAAGAAGTCAAGGGGGTCTTATAAAATTATGGAATCATGACCTCTGTGACAGAGTTGTAACTTTAATTGTATACCTGACTATATGTGCCCTGCAAATCAAAGGTAGTGAATAGCGAATTGCTTCATGGCTCCAAGTAGACTTCCTCAACAAATGCTCATGTGTGGCTATCATTCACAGCTTCCTTAGGAGGCTCATGTTGATCCACAAATATATAAAAAACACCAGCTGAAGGCATCCGTTCTGAAGGGTCTCACCATTCTTTTCATGTTGCTATTATACACTCTCTTTTACAGTTCCTTGGATGCAGTTTCCTCACAGACAAACGGAAATGTCTGAGTTTCTGTTTTACGGAGGCAACATTTCTTCTCAGTTTTACTTTGCATGCAAATACAACTGCACTGTTCAGTGTATCACTCAGTGTAGTCTGTCACCATGGAGACAGGGGCTTAAAAAGCAGGGTCATTCTGCGAAGGTGTGGAAGAAATGCATACATTTACACACTGTAAGTTTAAAGTAGTAAAAAGTCTATTCCGAGAACTGGAATGATATTTTACAATACAGAACTCCAGAATTATATTACCAGTGTTATGTGACATCAGTGCATTAAGGCAACCAAACACAGGGCTTCATTTCCTCAAGTAAGTTACCAGACTTAGTTTAGGATCTGTGAGCCGAGCATTGAAAACATTGGAGGCCAGTAGATTCAGTCAAGACTGACACAGCTGAATTAATATATCATCTGCTCACTGGAGTGTAGCTTTCCTCCATGGGTGGAAATATCCTTATGGCAAAGAAGTTTATATGAACAAGTTTAGCTAAACTGCAATTATCTACATTAAGGACAGTAACTTAATATTCCTGTTTTATGGAATAAGAATAGTGGAATATATTACCTACATGATGTACCTTCCCTAATGTCCACATTGTGTATCCTAGGCCAGATTCTATACCATTGAAGTCAATAGTACAACTCCCATACAAGTCAATGAGAGCAAGATTGGAACCCTATTATAGGGTAGCCTCTGTAGTTGGCTGCATACTGCCAAAGATCCAGAATGAAAACATGACTTTTTTTTTTGATGTATTGGACAATGCTGAGATGCATGGATCTTCACAGATGTAAGAACTATGTTCCATTTACCACTATGTTGTCTGACATGCTTGTCTAGTGATTGCACAACTAATTAATTAAATGTTTGAACATGCTCTATAATCCCTAGAGCAATTATTTTACCTCTGCCATAAACAGACTCCATTTGATCAGCAAGAAGCTCAGCTTTCTGTAAAGTTAGTTCTGATGGCAGAAGAAATCATTTATATATGCATGACATGCCTGTTTCCTTTACCATCTGAAGGTGTATTATCTCACTGGACATAATACTTTACACATAAGTTCCCATAAATATATCAGTAGATATTTACATACGCTGGCAAAATGAGGATGTGTCTACTACCACTGGTACTTTCACTATCAGTTGGTTAAAGCTGAAACTGCAATTGCATACCCAGTTATTAAGAAGGAAAAATGCATAAAATATGTATGTTGCCTTCAATATCCATACAGTCTTAGCAAAGCACGCGCCCTGCATATCCCCATTACTATTAAGAGTATAGATTTCAAGCATATCTAACTAATGTTTAAAGGGTAGCACAGGTTCACCAGCCTCAGGAAGAAATGCAGAAAGATGTATAAGAGATGTAGGGTTAAACGTTTACAAGTCCCTAAGTATCTTAGGCTTTTAAGTCCCATTGACTTTCATTAGTCTCGTAAAGGCCAGATTTTAAAGATATTTAGGTGCCTATCTGCATCTTTAGGTGCCTAAATACCTTTGAAAATCTTTCTGAGGGCCTTGCTGCCATAGATGTCACCTCCATATGCACCAAAACCCCTTACAATGACAGCATCACTCAAACATCTACAAGACAATAGACAACACAAAGATATCCACCCCAAACACTGCCATACTCATCCATTTCCTCCTCACTTATAACAATTTTACATTCAATGCCAAATACTTTGCCCAAACCGTGGGAAAAGTCATAGGTATAGGATGGCTCCTCATTATGCCAACCTCTTCATGGGCCACCTTGAGGAAGAATTTCTGGACAAATGTACCATGAAACCAATGAAATACTTGAGATACATCTATGACATTTTCATCATCTGGACAGATGACCTAAACTCCCTCACAGATTTTTCACCACAACTTCAACAAATAAAATCCATCCATCTAACTCTCTCTAGAATGCTCCCAAACCAGCATCAACTTCATGGACACCACAATCAGCTTCAACAATGGACCCCTGAAGACCAGTATATACAAGAAATCCACAGATTACCACTGTGACTGGGGTCTATGTGGGGAGCCAGCTGTGGTCACTCAATTAGAGTGAGCTGCAAAGAATGGAGTAGCCAAACCCCCAAAAGCTGGTGGACATTCCAATACTTAAATTCACCAAGCCAACATAAAACAGCCTCTTTATTAATTTACTGGTTACTCAGAAGTCCAAACAACACAGTTCCCTTAAAGTGATCCAACCTCAGGCCTCCATCCAGGTACCCACATCAAATGTGATGATTTCTGTAAATCTTACTTCATCATTTAAAAAAAAGGAAAGGTCAATCTCAAAGGATCAGACACATTACCTCCCAAGTTAATGAATGTTTCAGATCTTACCCAAGTATATACTACAGCCCGTTCTTATTAATTAAAATCTAAAGGTTGAAAGAAAGAAAGAAAGAAAGTTAAAGTTGGTTAAAGGAATTGATTATATACAGTAATGGCAACGTTCTTGGCTCAGGCTTCTGGCAATGATGGAATAAACTGCTGGATTAAGTCAAGTCTCTGGAGTACATCCACAGCCTGCATAGGTCATTCAGTCCATTGTTCAGAGCTTCAGTTTGTAGCAAAGTTCCTCCAGAGGTAAGAAGCAGGATTGAAGAACAAATGGAGAAGCAGGTGCCTTTTATAGTCTCTTGCCATGTGGTTTGTGCTTCCTTTGTTTCAAACACAAGCTGCTCAGCACATGGCTTGAAAGCCTTAGAGTTTTCTCCATAGGCATTTCCCTGCGTGCTTTGCTGAGTCATAAGGTGTATCTGCCTTCTCTCAATGGGTCAGCTGTATAGCTGATGGTCCTTAATGGGCCATCAAGCAGGCTAGGCAGTGCTGATGCCAAACTGTCTGGGGGTGTCACCCAGAAGCATAGCACAAGTTTGAAATACTGACATACAAATCTGTAACTCATAATACAAAGGTGATACAAACACATAAATAAGATTATAATATCTGGCAAATTATGACATTACTGCAGATATCTTACATGGCTGATTACTTCATAGGCATTACCCAAAAGCAAACATTTGAAATCCAGGTACAGATTATGAAATACAGATAGCACAATCATAACCAGCAAATCATAGCCTTTTCACAGGCATCTTCCTTGACAACTTTTGTACAATATTTGCTGCAAATATATAACAGTGGTTTCAACAATGATCTATATGGTCATATTTTAATCAGATAACTTCACAACCACACATACCTTTACACCCCAAACAAACCAAGACATCTGTTACCTACAGCCAGGCCCTCAGATACTACAGAATATGCTCCAAGAAGAAAGTCCAGGATATACACCTTACCATGCTTAAAACTGTCTTCACCAAACAAGGACATTCCATCAGAGAAGTAAATTGCACCACTGAACAGGCCACCCAAATACTCCAAAAGAACCTGCTTCAGTATAGAAAAATAACCCTCTGACTTTACACCTCTATTTGTCATTTACCACCCTATATTGGAACCCAAACATGATATCATTAAACAATTATAACTCATACTTGATGGAGACCATATCCTGAAAGAAATCTTTCCCAAACCCCCTCCTCTGGCCTTCAAACAATCCCTCATCTCATCATCAGAAGCAAGCTCCTCACAGACCAGGACCCCCCACAACTGAAAGCGGCACCAGCCCCTGCCAGAACAACAGATGCAAAACTTGCAGACATATCTCCAATACTACAATGATCGACACTCCCCAGAACCCTCTTTTCAAGATCCATGAGTCCTACACATGCCTATCTCAACCTCATCCAGAGCAATTAAATGTCCCAACAACAACTATGTGGGTGAAACCAGACAATCCCTAACATCTCAAATAAACTCTCACAGAAAAATGACAAAAGACAAAAACTTCATATCTCCCATCCGTGAACACTTCTCACAAACTGATCAATATATCTGGTGTCTCAATCCTCATCCTCAAAGGAAACGTGCACAACACCTTCAAGAGACAATCCTGGGAGCTTGGGGTCACAACTTTGCTAGACACTAAAAATCATGATTCTAATAAAGACATCATATTTATGGATTATAATAAGAATCTGTTACCCACTAACTTGCCCCCCAATCCCACAAACACACACACACACACACTTTTGTCTTATGATTGTAGGAGTGTTAATGGGACACTTCACCTTTAATGGTCCCTTCGAATATGTGCTAACTACTTATGCTAAACTATCTGTACAATCTTGTGTTTAGCTGTGAAGCTCTCAATGCATTTCCTAGACCTAAAGAAGAGTTTTGTGTAAGCTCGAAAGTTTGTCTCTCTCACCAATGGAAGTTGGGCCAATAAAAGTTATTACCTCACCGACCTTGTCTCCCTAGGGGCCTAAAGTCACTTTTTAAAATCGGATTTAGCCTCCTAAACCACTTAGATGCTTTTGAAATTTTTTCCCACGATGTCCTGCTTCATCACCTAAATGTTAAACACTGTCATCATTAATTGCTATCATTAGCTTTTAAAAAATAACTGTAGCAATCTCAGCTACAACTGTTGGTAAAATGTAACCATTATATACTATAGCCAGAGAGAGTATGAACAACACAGAAGTAGCAGTGTTACTTAGAAAAGTCTATATTGCTGGTCAGAATTTCCTAAGATTGTATAGGCCCAATTCTGACACTTATTGATCATTTATAGTGTCTTGTTCACCAAAGAGCCATGTTGCAATCTATTGGGATACTTAAGAGTGTAAGGTATTATTCTACATAAGATTTGCAACATTTGGAAATATCAATCTGAAGAAACAAAGTGACATTCTTTCTTGTGTCCTTCTTTCTTGTGTTGAGTAGCACCTTACTTCACGAGCAGTTTTAATAAAATTAATGAGAACACTAGAAGAGTAAGGTGATGTTCAACATGAAGAAACATAACAGAATCTGGTCCAAAGTAAAACAAACTATGAACATGTGAGTATAGTGACACTATCATAGCTACCACCACAGCTAACTCATATCATTCACCACAGAGACAGTCATTCTCAAGTTGCAGGAGTTCCAAATGATCGTTCAAATGAGCATGATGGCTAATGGTGAATATGAGACGTTACCAGGGGTGGTTATTATTGTTATACTTATTTATCTATGCTGTATATTTTACATGGTTTTTAGCTGGCAACTGAGACAAAATAAATAATGTAAACGTCTGCAAAAAAACTTAAATATGGATGGAAAAACATTTAGAAGTCAATCCTTGGTTTAGATTTGTGACTGCCAAATTGGCAATTTTTCACAATTTGTTCCCAGCTGTGCAATGATCTTCAACTTATAAATAAGGCCATTTTTGGCAGATCAATGACATATGGAAAACAGTAGTCTCCATCAACACAGTCCAGGTTTGTGGGAAAGTAATTATTCTTAATATGGAAAAGAACAAGAAGTGAAATCACTGAGACAAAGAAGCATTAATGAGTCAATTTTCTACAGCTTCACAGATGAGGGGAAATTATTACTTAGCTCAGTAGAACATCATAACTAGCCGTGGCGTGGGACAGATATGAACTTATTCCTCTAACTTGAAACTCCCACAAGTGTTGTCATTATTCTAAAGATAATAAGTGTTCAACCCCCTATTCCATGGAAATACTACAGTATTTGGTACCACTGTTGTCTCGAGAGTTTGGAAAGATTTGTTTTGAATAGTTGTCAAAGGGGAACAGTAAATGTTTACTGCTTTCTAGTTACAGTAGAATATTTTATATTATATTTCTTCAAAGTTTTTTCTCCCAAAATGTTGAATTCAACAAGCACTAATATTTTTTAATCTTTATTAAAGATTTTTCAGATTAACATTAGAAGACTGCAAAATATTGATTCCACACTTATGAAAGTTACTAGAACTATATCTAACACTAATAAAGTTTATTTTTATGAATGTACACAGCTATTTGGGAAAATATTAACAATTTCATACAATACAGTAAAGCACTGTACTATGCTCACAATACTATATTTAGTTGACTATCAAAATAATGGAAGTTTTGTATCAAGAATATAGTGTTTTTTAATAATTTCAGATCAAAATGTTGCCACAATTAAATTTGTGTTCTTGGGCCCTGATCCTTCAAAGGGATCTAGAAGTGTGGACTTTCACAACTGCATGGAGTCCCTCTGAGTTTAACTGGACATTGTATAGGGGTAAACTCTTCCCATATCGATCTCTTGCCAGGATTGGGGTGTTTGAAAGGAAACTTGATTTTATTGGATAGCATCATGCAAAGCTGATCACAGATGCTTACAGTGGTTTTCTAGAGACTTTTTCTATACAGAAAGGGAAAAAAATGAAATCCAAGATGGAAAATACAGTATCAGCATTGTTTTCTTTTTGCCTACCTCTTTGAAGAGATCTTACAGAATTGTCATCAGACACTAAATAACAAAGCCTGATAAATTCCAGAACAAACCAGCATGTGTATATGATAGGAAGCACAGGCTGAATGAATTCAATTACACTCATAAAAGTCCACAAAGTACATTTTTAATACGAATGATCAAATTAAAATTAAGACAAATATATTAAAAAAAATAAAGTTTGGAAAAAGACTGAATTAAAGCATCTTACAACAGCTTGTTCTTTTAGTTTAAAAACATATGATGATTTGCCTTACAAAAGTACCAAAGAAGCAACAATTATTGGAAGTAAGTTTCTAATTACAGACTGGTGTATGGATCCCTTTTACTGTTGATTTCCAATGTGTTTCAAGGTTAGATTTCACCACAGTAATCTTATGATGACCCCGCCCCTCCCAACACATTTCTAAATCCATTGCTACAGAATTTTGTTTTTACAAGATAGTAAAATTATTACCACTCATCACTATTGTAATGTGTGTGGGAGTGGGAACAGCTGACCCCCTCAAGTCTTAAATATTTTATATTAAAAAAAATTGATCAACTGGAGTTTTCAGTTCATAGAGGAATTGGTTGCTCCTCAGATTGAAAAAGTGATTTCTCCTGTTAAGAGCCCCCATGGGGAAATCACTGGGGTTTTTCTATAGAACGGGACGGGGTGCATGTTATTGGACTGGGTTACAGGACCAGGCCCACAGTCTGCAGCTCCTGGCATCATGTCACATTATCCTGCAGATATCTAAAGAAAATGCCTAAGTCAGTTTGAGTGCTTAAAACTCCTAGTCAACATTGTTATGTAGAAAACATGAGGCTATTAAAGTTGTGGGGTCAAAGGACAAGGAAAGACCTCAACCATCCACACAAGGCAAAATGCTTTCCTTTTTAAACATAGAAAGTGCCTCTATCACAGCAGTTTCTATAGGTAGGCTGCAGTGTAACTCTTAAAAATGTATCTTATATTCAAATACCAGTATTAACATTTTAAAAGTGGCCTACACACTCTGCCCCATGGGCTGGTCTACACACAGAAATTACAGTGATTTGACTGAGCTGGTTTCAAAATTCATCTATTTGAATCAGTACCAACCTCTATGGATACTCTTACAACAGTTAAGAGTGGCTAAAATCAATTTAGCTTAAATTTGATTTATCGTGTTAAAATAAATCTATTTAAAGGTGCAATTTTTTAACTGTGCAGGTAATTAACTGTTAGTACAACTTACTAAGAGTTGTGGTAGTTTTTCCATCACTAAATCAAGATTGTCTGTCTTTCTAAAAGACATGCTCTGGTTCAAACAGGAGTTAATTCAGAGAAGTGCTATGGCCTGTGTTATGCAGGAGGTCAGACTACATGATCACAATGGTCCCTTCCGGCCTTGTAATCTATGAATATATTCAGTTCAGTGCCCCTGAACTACTTTAATTATACCAGCTTCTTCCATCCCTCTACAGGCCATTATCCCACCAGAAAATACTCATAGAGTGCAGTGTGCTCCAGCCACATCCCATCCTGCCCCTGGGACATATCCAACATATCCCTTATCCTGAGAGCAGGGAAGGGAACTGACATAGAACCATCACACCCGATCTATATTAATTGGAGTATCTCTCTCCTCATGACACGGGTGTTCCGAGAGGACTATTTAAATCCCCTGTATGTCTCCAGAGTAGTGCAGGAGCTAGGTCTCTCTCTCTCACTGTATATTATATCTATATTAAAGTGAAATCAAAAATTATATTTGATTTCACTTTAATATTTCCACCTCTCTGCTCTTTTTTCACACTTTCTCATAAGGAGAACACAAAACCAATAATGTTTAAGTGTGCTCATCCATCTGTAGACTTCAGTGCCTAGAGCTGTCAATCAAGTTTCTTCCATGACCTCTAAATTCACAAACCAAAACCAAATTCCGCTTCCACCTGCCCAAACAAACACACACACACACACGCACACTCTCCACACACAAAGTTTTCTGCTGACAAGAAGCTAGTGACAACAATTCTTATGAAGTGCATGGTTATAGCTCTGAGTAGTTTTCCTATCTTCTATTATTTTTCAGTGGGGGTGGGGGAGCAGTCAAACTATAACTCTGCTCACATGCGTCTGACAAAGTGGTTATTCACCTACGAAAGCTTATGCTCTAATACTTCTGTTAGTCTATAAGGTGCCACAGGACTCTTTGTCACTTTTTACAGATCCAGACTAACACTGATACTATAACTCTACTGAAATCCTCCATTAATTTCTATTCATCCTCAAAACATTATTGGTATTAGACAGCAATTAATGCTACTAATTTGTAGCACTCACAATCTTTTTTGTATGATTAACTACTGAAGTAGTACAAATCTTTTTTATTTTATTATCTTCCTTAGGATTGGAACTTTTGAGATGAGATTTCATTACAGAAGAGTTGGGGGAAAAGCTCTGAAATCTCTTATCTTAATGTAGACCTGCGTTATTCTAAGAACTGTAATGATTTACCATTTGGTACTCTATTCTGCATAAGCATTGGCATATACTATAAGGAGAATACTGGTTTTGATAATCATGGTTGGATTGTACCATTACTCTAGCCCAGGGGTCGGCAACCTTTCAGAAGTGGTGTGCCAAGTCTTCATTTATTCACTCTAATTTAAGGTTTTGTGTGCTAGTAATACATTTAATGTTTTTAGAAGATCTCTTTCTATAAGTCTATAATATATAACTAAACTATTGTTGTATGTAAAGTAAATAAGGTTTTTAAAATGTTTAAGAAACTTCATTTAAAATTCAATTAAAATGCAGAGCCCCCTGGATTGGTGGCCAGGACCTGGGCAGTGTGAGTGCCACTGAAAATCAGCTCACGTGCTGCCTTTCGCACGCATGCCATAGATTGCCTACTCCTGCTCTAGCCGGAGATAGTACTATTTAAATACTTTAAACAATATAATAGAATCTTCTTAACTGGGGTACACTTTGATGAATGTTCTGGATTAAGTAGCCAACCAAGTTTAAAGGTTTTGTTTTTAAAACCAAACTTAATTGAAATTCTCTCTTGCACCTGCTATTTATACTGTTCTAGGTTTCCAAATTTAACACTCGGCTCTGAGGACACAGAGCAGAAAATTCATGCAGAGAAAAGGCAGGAATTAAAAAGTAAATGGATGTAGAATAAGGAAGGAGTAAGCTCAGACATAAAAGCTACTACAGAGCAAGTCCTCATGGAGATTCTTCTTGGATAACTTATCTCTGTTATCAGACAGCTTCAGTAAGGGTCCCTTATTGTCGGTAGGAAAAATATGGAGGCCATCTGTGTCTGGGAGTTCAGATCACCTGACAGGATTTTGTTCTGCACAGTTGAAATCCTGTGCTTCATCCAGAATCAGGTATCTCATGTAGGGCTGCATCCTGCCAATATTACTCATGTTGAGTGGTAACACAGTCTACAAGTAGTCCCAAAGGTTTCAACATGGCTACTCGCAAAGTGAGGAACTATTCAGCATGAGTAACTGTGATGGAATCTAGGCCATAATAAATTAGCACCACTTCTCTAGCCAAAACAAATTCAAAAGAAGCAGAATTACTATCCTAATTAAGGAGCAGTCATCCCTGGGAAAGATCCCAATTAAGCAGATATCCAAATTAATATATCCCAATTAAGTGGAGTGCACTGTATTTCAATATTTAGCTGACAAGAGGATTTATTAGTCCTATTATATTGATGTAAATGCACCAATAATTATCATTCACCTTCAACAGTCAAAGTATCATTAAGTGTGGGTGAGTTGGCACAGTAGGGGGAAAACTGAAAAATAGGATAGTCACCTTTCCACTGGGCAAAAGCAAATTAAGATCTTTTCTTTTCCACCCTACCAAACCATGCACCATATTCTATGCTTTATGTCTCCACAAATGCCCTCTCATTATGCCCAGCAAAATATTCACTCTATTTTTCAAAATAAGATAATACTAAATGCCTTGACTAAAAAGGCATGATATTATAGACTTGGAAAGATTAATATGGGGTAACTTCAGCTCTGGTCCAACCTAATTGATTCCAGGGACACACATGGCATAAGTTTCTCTTTCACCAGTTTGCATTACAAGATTTTGCATTACCCAACATTATAAGACAGCATTGTTGATATTCTGTTACTTCATGGTGCAAAGGGCAAAATGGGATTGATTTTGATTTTGTAAAGCCTCATGAGCAGGTTTCATTTTTGCAAAGCCAGAAACAGGTGCAGCAAAACTTCCGAAATGTGAAAATGAGTAGCTGAGTTATGTATTGTCATGTATCATTCTGAGCATTAATACGTCTTCTTTAAAAAAGCCTTTAGTATGCATTTCTTAGTTTTTATTCTTTTCAGATTTAAATTAACCATTTTCCCCTCCCTACAAGCATATACGTCAGTCTCTTCTGCCCTTACACTCATCTGCCAGCAATCATTAACCTATCTTATATCCCACTGTAGCCACAGTCACCAGGGCTCTGTTCCATTTCCTCATTCAAATACTCTCATACAGTCTGATTTGCAAAGAAGCTGAGCACGTGCACATATGCAAGGTACAAACTCATCCTCTGACCTATATTACCTCACTGGCAATTCTCACATATCATCACATTACCCATCAGCCCTCTTCCAACTTCCTTCACACTGAGATGGAATCCTACCATCATTCCCCTCCTCCTTTCGTTAATAATTCTTGTCACTTAAATAGTGCCTTCCTGTTCCAAGCACATTGCAAACATTAATTAACTGATCCTCACAACATCCTGGTGATAAATGGAAGGAGGTAAGGGTCTTTCTTTATAGATAGGGAAACTGAGACAGAGTTGAAGTGACTCTCTTGAAGCCACACAATCTGCACTAGGATTCAGGTCTCCCTACTCCCAATAGCTTAAACCACTACACCATGATGCCTCTTAATGGGACATTTTCTCTTATGTCCCTGCAAATTCTCCTTCAACTCTGTTAAATTCCTGCCCTCTACAAATTTGTTATTTGAAAGTAACACTACCAGGTTTAGACCAAGTAAGGAGTAAAATGTATGGATTAACAATGACCATATTTTTTCAATGTTGGCATTGCAGTAGTCAAAATAATATCAGATTGCTGTAGTACTTCCAAGGTTTCAAATGGAAAACAAAGACGTGATATTCTTTTCCCACAGTGAGTTTTCCTCATCAACAGTAATATGAAACATCAGGGAAAATGAAAGCCAAATGGCAGTATTACATTCCAAGTTCACAGGATGGTTTCTTAATATTTTTAAGCAAATGCTCTAATACTACAGACAGAAGTTTTAGTATTTACTAAGAAAGTAAATTATATTTTTAAGAAACAATATTCGTGGGGGCATTACTACAGAATGAAGGACACACACACTGTAGTACCCCTCTTTAGCCAGGGAGATCTTGATATAGGTCCCTGTCAGCACTTCAGAGTGCTAGTTGGGAGGGTGAGTTATCTGAGTGACACATTTTTCCTCCCTTGCCACCTTCCACTTCTGGCCCCTGCATTTGGAAATAAGAATAGGAAACACTCCTTTCTTCTAGCAGCTAAGAGGACTTCTCTGTAGTCCCAGCCCCTGCAGCTAACAGGTGGCAATGTTCCACCACTCTTATTTATGTTGAGTTGTAATTTATTTAATGAGTATTTCACTGAAGTCAGTGGAGTAAGGGACTACTCAGTTTGAGAAAGAATTCTAGAATATGGCCTAAGCTGAACAGAGAGAGGGAAGCACTTATTGGTCAAGGCTTGATTGCGCAACCTTTACTGACGTTAGTGGGCATGCTTACTCACATAAGTTGTCCTGTTGAAGTCAACTGAACCACCAGAGTAAGTAAGTGCTCACCAGCACAAGAATTGCACAAAGTAATCCTCATCTAACTTCTTTCATCTGTGAATGTTAAAGCCCATCATAAACAAAAGGCCAGACTGAGTTTAGGCTCTGCCCTAAATGTGGTGAGATGTACAGCTGCATTGCTGCAAAAGGAGCACCAAGAATGAAATGGTGACTTATTCACAATTCCTTCTCTGTTCCCCTCTTGCTCTAATGGTAGAAAAAAGTTTACTGCAATCCTGAAGAGGGCATAGTTTACTTCTTCCTTTGCATCCATCCAGTTCCATTGGCTGGTGTGCTGGATGAGCAGAGCAATGGCTGTGTTCATGCCCTGTTCCTGTCTGTGCAACAGAAGGAAGCAGTAGCAGGGATCCCTGAACCACATTCCAGATACAGTAACTCCTCAATTAACATTGTAGTTATGTTCCTGAAAAATGCAACTTTAAGTGAAACGATGTTAAGCAAATCCAATTTCCCCATCAGAATGAATGTAAATGAGGGGGGGCTAGGTCCCAGGGAATATTTTTTTGCCATAGAGTACAGTACTATAGTTGAGAGGTGCCCCCACCTTACTCCACACAGGCACAGCCCACTGGCACTGGAGATAATAAGGCAGGCAAGAAGACTGAAGGTGCTATAGGCTAGGAGAAGCATGTTGCGCAGCAGCAGGGGCAGCTTTCCCTACTCTGTAAGCACTGGGGACGGGGGGCTCAACCCTCGACCTGCCCATGCCACCCCAACCCTTTCCCCAAGCCCCCACCCTTAATCCACCTCTTCTTCCCCCTCCTCCTCCTCTTCCTCCCTCTTTACTTGGCAAGCCACGTCCTCACTCCTCCCCCGTCCCTCTCCTGACTCCTGCCCACGGCAAACAGCTGGCTTGCAGCATTCAGGAGGGAGGGGCAGGACACAGTGTGCAGGCTCCCCCTCCCTCTCCTGCCTCCTGAACACTGCAAGCCAGCTGATTGCCGTGGGCAGGAGGCAGGGGAGGTGCACTGTGTCCTCGCTCCTCCCCCCTCCCCATGGCAATCAGCTGGCTGGTGATGTTCAGGGGGCAGGAGGGATGGGGGAGAAGCGAGGACTTAGCATGCAGGCTCCCCTATCCCTCCCCTGCCTGCTGCTCACAGCAATCAGCTGGTTTGTGGCATTCGGGAGGCAGGGGCTGGAGGGGAAGCCAGCTGATTGTCACGGGCAGGAGGTGGGGAAGGCGCTGATCCACAGGGTCTGCTGGCGGGTGGGAGGCACTATGGGGGGGAGGACATAGGGAAGTTGATAGGGGGGCTGCCAGCTGTGGACAAAGCAGGCAGCCAAATGATGCTATAGAGGAACATTGCACAACTTTAAATGGACCATGTTCTGTAATTGAGCAGGGACGTAAGATCAAAACAATGTTAAGCAAGAGGATGTTAAGTGGGGAGTTACCGTAGTGTGGGCTGCTGAGAGTGGCCTTACCCCCCTCAACTGCCCTTTGTGGCAGTATTAGAGCTCATAATAATCTAGTCCTACCTGATTAAGCCTCACAACACCTCTGTGAGGTACATATGGATTGTTATTAAGTATTACAGGAGTAGCCATGTTTGTTGATTTTTACCGACCCAGATTAAGAGTCCTGTGGCACTTTAAAGACTAACAGACATATTGGAGCATAAGCTTTCATGGATGAATACCCACTTCCTCAGATTCACGTTTACACCATGAAAGCTCATGCTCCAATACCTCTGTTAGTCTTTAAGGTGCCACAGGACTCTTTGTTGCTCTTTATGGATTGTATTAGTTTATGGATTGTATTATTATCCTTAATTTACAGGTTAGAAAACTGAAGCACAAAGAAGTTAAATAGTTTGCCAAAGTCACCTTACCAGTCTGTGGTAGGGCAAGGGACAACTCAGATATCCTCAGTTGTGGTGCTGTGCTATAACCACTTGACCCAATAGGTATCTAACACTTGGACATGAGTGCACTGACTCCACCCACTACCAGTTCCAATGGAGCAACCAGAGAAAATGCTTCCCTATCTCAGAAGTTGAGTTCACTGACCTCAGAGTATTCCCACTCCATGCATCTTGAGGACCAAACAATGTGACTTTAGAAAAGGAGAAAATGTTACAGTAGAACTACTGTTTTTGTTAGTAAAGCTAAGGTTGTATGATATTTATTAGAGTAAAATAAATGTGATTGCTTAAACATTATATAGTAACCAGACTGAATAATAAAATGCACTATGAATATTTGATGCCATAACAGTTGTGCAATCAATCTAAATGTTTTTAGTAGCTAAGTATGAACTACTTTGTGATTTCATTTTAAATAATTTATTAAATTGTGTACATTGGGGGAGGGTGCCCCACGAATGTTTTTTTACTGTCCGTGAGAAATGGGTATTTCACACTAATAGGAAAAAAGAGTCTTGAAGGTCAACTCATTAGCAGATTTAGGTTTTATTGTGACACTGCACCCCATGTTCTTTATGGATGTATGATTATGATATCATTATGACATGATGCAATTTGTACAAGATGAGTCATGTAAGGTGTCATTGGAAAAATTATGATTTGATTAATATGATTATCCTAATTGTATGCATCTATCATTTTTGTATCTGAAGTTATAAATATTGATGATGTATCTGTGTTTCAGATGTGGTTACACTTGCGTGACCCCTCCTAGGCAAAATGCTTCCAGCCTAGACAGCTGGTTGTGAAGGGCCTATTCAGGGTAATGGGCCATTAGAAAAAACAATAGGCCTTAGGATAAGCTTATCCCCCACCTGGTGAGCCTTTCTGAGAATGCTCCAGACAGCCTATGAGTAATGACTGCTATGACTCAGCAGGACATGAAAGGACATGTGACCAGACCACAAAACACTGATCTCCATTTTGAGTACCTATATTTTTCCACAAACTGGGCAGGGAACTGATTTTGGAATAGGGGGTTCCTGCCATATGTTAAATTTGTATAAGGTGGAGTGTGACATCATCAAGGGGCCCCACTCCTCACACAAGAGAGCTCCTGGAAACATCTGAGGAACAAAGATTGGACTTGGAAAAGGGTCAGTCCCAGGCTAAAAGGATTTCTAGCCTATGTACGGAAACCTGGGGAACTGCTAGTATCATCAGCCAGGGTGAGAGTTTGCTAATTCATATCCAATCTACCTAATATTTTAGGCTTAGTTTGCAGTTTTGTTTGTTTGGTGGGTAATCTGCTATGATCTGTTTGCTGTCACTTATAAATCACTTAAAATCTATCTTGTTTCAGTTAATAAACCTGTGTTGTGTTTTAATCTAAACCAGTGTGCCTTCGACTGAAGTGTCTGGGGAAAATCTCAGCTTGGTTTAACACACGTGTATTGTACATATTCTTCTTCTCATTGAAGGAGAGGCAAACTGAGTAATAAATTCATACTGGTCAGGGTTTCTACCAGAGCAGGACGGTTCAGTTCTTAGGACCTGGGCTGGGGGATATTTTGGCTGTAGTGCTTGGTGTTGGTTCATGCAGTGGCTGGCCAAAGCCTGCATGTAACTGCAACTGGGTGTGTCCCTGCCTGTGTGAATTCTGGTGGAAGTGTAGGTCTGGGACCAGTCTATAGCTTATCAGAGCAGCACAGTGCTGAGAGGGAGCCCAGGCTGGTGAGTGAGAGAGCTCAGTGGTACCACACTTCCAGGTGGCACCCAGGAGGGAACCTTTCACAGTGTACATTGGTGAGGGGGCTCTCCCCAAATGTTGTTTACTGTCTGTGGGAAATGAGTATTTCACACTAATGGGAAAAAGGGGTCTTGAAGTTCAACTCATTAGCAGAGTTAGGTTTTATGACCCCCAATCCAGCAAGGTAATCAAGCACATGCTTTACTTTTACTATTATTAGATGTTCTTGTGCTTTGTGACACATGGTAACCCAATCTTTCAACCTCCAGCTGTTAAATGTCTGTTCTTGCTCTGTTATAGTCTGTTTCCATGACAGCAACATATTTCTCCATGGTTTTCTTATGTTATCTCGTCCTGCTCTTTTCTGTATGTGATCCAATTGTTTCTCAGTAATTCCATCATTTGACTTCCATGTTAGTTTTTGATTCCTGATACTGAAGAGTTTCCCCCCCAAATACATAGGTTATATATACTGCACTGCTTAATGAATCTTTCACCATTGTCTATTTGTCCCTCAGTTCTATGATTACCTGTGCAATGTTCACATCTAGGGCTGTCATTATCAACTTGGACTTTCATATCACCCATAACCAGAATGACATAAGCATGGATCTGATTTAATACATCTTTCAACCTATTGTGGAAAGTGTCTTTTACCTGTTTATCATGATCTGTTTAGGTGTGAAACACTGGTTAATAGTTACTTTAGCATGACTTGTAACAATGTTCTCTTATAAATTTTGTAAGCCAACTAGTTTCCATTCCTGTAGCACCTGAGTTGCCTTTTTGTTAAGGAGTATGAGTATCAGCTTGTCTGAATGAAGTCTTCCACATCCAGTCCATCTCAGTTTGCTCACTCCAAGAATACTAATATTAAACTGAGTCATTTTTCTATCTACTTGACTCAGTTTCCCAGTGCCCCACATGGTTCTCACTTTCACGTACACAATTCTAGTTTTGGCTGTTAAGTTATCTTTAGGGCCCTATCAAATTCAGAGCCAGGAAATGTGTGTCACAGACTGTGAAATCTGGTCTCCCCTGTGAAATCTGACAGTGTAGGATCAGTTGTGGTATTGCCACCCCTACTTCTGTGCTGCTTCTGGCGGTGGCGCTGCCTTTAGAACTGGGCACTTGGCCAGCAGCCACCGCTCTCCAGCCACCCAGCTGTGAAGGCAGGGCAGAAGTAAAGTTGGCAAAACCCCCCACAATATCCTTGTGACCCCCAGTTTGAGAAACACTGACTTAACGACTTTACAAATATGCACAGTCTAATGAGGACCATTGCTCCACCCAAAATGACCACAGTTGATGGCTCCAGATATCATGTAGTGAAGTTCTCAGATCTGGCTCAATCCTGAAAATCCATACACTTCTGGGGCAGCCCCGGAGACAATGCCAGGTAGGGTTACCATGTACTCCCTTTTGCTCATTGATGGAGAATTTGAGAGGTTGGTATGCTGAGGCATTTTTGTCCATCCTGGTGACAAGGCTGTAAAGCATGCAATGCCACTTTTGAGTATGATGAGCGACTAAAGGAAAGCCAGATCTTTGTGAGATTGTGATGTTTTGCACAATGTCAGATGACTTTATGCTCAGGATTTGGTGTGATGGAGCATATAGAATGCCTCTAGCCACTCCAGGCTGAAAAACCTTGCTGAATCAGAGCCCTTGTCAGCAGCTGTAATTGATGCAATTTTGAAAGAATGAGCTAGATTCTGTTCTCTGTGAAGCTAGTATAAATACAGCATCACTTCACTGAGTCAGTTGCATGTTTGGTGACAAGAAAATAGGATCTAATTCCTCCCAGTATGTCTGCTTCTCCCTTTATACACACACCAAGATTACTTGTAGCTATTTTATTTTAGGTTTGCTGAATAAATAATTGTTCCTGTGCAGACTAATTGATAATCAGAACTTGAAAATTGAGTTCTCTCTTTTTTGCTAAGTAAAGTTTGGCCAGGGTCAAGCTTCCTGCCATTTTACTGCTAAAAACACTTGGTTCCTTCTTAGATTTGCATATATCACTGGCTTAAGAGGTGTATATTCATCAGTTGAAGATCTGCTCTGATATGATATCACAATATTGGCTGTGGTTCTGTGTACGTGTTTATGTCTCACACATACACATAGAGCTGTTTTTCATTGACAAGACAAATCAATCTAATTCCTTCCATGGCTTTATATTGAATACAACATTAATTTCCAGAGAGGTAAGACCAACTGATTTATTCATTTGCCGAAATATTTCACTTTGTCCAAGCTTTATTTTAAATCCTGCTTGAACTCCAACAGTATCTAGTGCCAGACACCTTCCCCTCCTGTAGCTTATTTACACCATTTTTGTGTTCTAAGTGGTCCATATGGTCTCTCTGGCGTATTCCGCCAGGACAGAAGCAAAGTTAAGCTTAGAGTCCAATTCTCTTTCAGCCCCTGTATAGAACGGCATGCTGGGGCCATGGCTGGAGGAATAAAGAGGAGTAGCCACACTGCTCTCGCTGTTACAGACTGTAGAACAGCTTATTTGAAAGTAGGCAAGGGTGCACTAGCCCCTGGAACAATGCAGAATCCGAATGGCACAAATAGATTTTAAAGTCACCTTAGACCTCACTCTGTCTGGATAGTGTCTTCTGAGCTGTAACTTCTGAAAGTTGAGCATAGAATTTGGCCCCTTATATGCAGCCTACACAGATCCCCTTGATGCTAAAAAAGAGCATGTATGCTGAGTGATTCAGGGAAATGTATTTTCGAAGGACTCTGTGCAGTTTTTTAAACAGGCCTCTTCTAACAATGTGTTTGCATGCCAAAAAAAAGCGAAAGCAAGTATCTTTGTTGTGACTGGGAGACTATTGTAAATTCTTGTGCTGTCACAAAATATAGCTGCAAGCAATACCAACATACATTAGCAGGTGGATGAACTGACAACAGCTTTCATTCACTTTCTGCTTCACTTTGCATTTTTTTCCCAGACAAATGTAAAAATACTGATTTCTACAGACATTTGTATCCTACCTTGTTTTCCTATTTAACTTGTTAGCACGCAGTGAGCCAAGGGGAGAAATTACTACTTCTCTCATCACAACCTTATTCAGGTCTAATTCCTTTAGAGCAGTCCAGGGCATCAACTGATGTACACTTTCATAGCTCTATTGACTTTAACTGAAGATCTTCCCCTTCATTCTAAACATATCACATCTTGAGCTTTTAAACTTACTTGCGTGATATTATTAAATGTTGGCTCAGCTGTTTGGAGGAGAAGCATTTGAATCACCACGTCCAAACCTAAAACAAAAGGGTGGAAGAAATTACTCAAAATTTTAAAATTTAACACAAATGACAGAAGCAGCAGAAAAGTGAGTGGGTGAAATATTCTTAATCGATTATAGCTACAGTGAATGATGTCACTAGTTAGAGGCTAACCCAAAGGCCAAGGAAGCCAATGGGAATCTTTCTATTCACTTCACAGGGTTTTTTATTAGACTCTTAAAGAGGGCATATTCTTGTTTGCCGAACTCACACAAGCAAACCCACTGACCTGAATGACCCATTTGAGTAAGACAAATGGTTTTGCCTCAGTATATAGACAATGTTCTCTCTCCAATCCAGGTTTGGAAGGAAAGCCTGCTTCAAAGGTTCCTGATTACTCTGGTTTAATAATGCTGCAAACACTTATGAAGGTTTCTCTTTGCACAGGGTGAACATGATTGCATGTTACTCTGAAGAATCAAAACAATTATTTATTCACAAGAGCCAAATCCTGCTCACCTTGCACATGTGATCAGTCCCAGTGACTTCAGTAGGCCTGTGACAGATTTCTGTTACCAATCTGCCTAAGGCATCAGGTGATCAGGCTGAAGCCACAGGATTTTTTGGGGAGGAGATGACAGAACACATCAATCATCTAAATTTTAAAGCTTTAATAATAAAATAAAATAACAGCAGTGAGTGCTGGGAATGCTCCCACATCACTTGAGGGAAGAAAGAAAAGTGTTAGCGCCCCAAGGCCTAACCCACTTTCATACTCACACATGCACTACCCAAGACTGACCAGGCCTGGGTGTAACATCAGCAAAAAGGGGGAGTGGGAAAGGGGGAGAAGGATGGACAAGAGTGTCGACCTGGGCCCAGGCCATCCAGGTTTGCTGTTGCTCTCCAAATTGCTCCAGCTCTCAGGAGGGATTTAAGTCCTGGCTCTTTGGGGACGGGGCGGGGGGGTGCTCCATTTGGACACCTCTTCTCCTGGTGCCTTCTGTGCCAGTCCAAACTGGCTTTCTGTGGCTTCTTTAGCTTTCCCAAAACACCCCAGCTCCTGGGACTCAAGGCTTGGCCCCTCCGCTTGTCATCTCATCTGTGTTTTCAATTTCTGCAGCCCTGGACTTTGTTTTCTTCTTCAGTGGCCTTGCTGTCTTGCAGGTCTGTACAGTTGGATTTTTCTTTCTCACAGCTGCTCGGGCACATTCAAGCCCCCGTCTTTCTCAGCTGTCAGCCAAGTCTTGGCTGTGAGCAGTGTCCTTGGGCAGCTGGGGCCAGCATCTTATCTTCGACCTGAGACTGAGCGAGCTGAAGTGTTGAGTTAACCCATTCTCTGCTCTTTTCCTTCCTCCCCTCTCGGCCTCTTGTACCTCCAAAGAAAACTTCCACTCCCAACTCACACACCTTTGACCCTCCCCAAAATGCTTTGCAATGCTTGCAACAAAGTTAGCATTATACAATGCTGATCTGCTTTCCCACGGGACTCCCTGATGGAAGGCTCCTTGGGGAGTGACAGGCCTGCTCATGTGAGTAAGATGAGCAAGAATTCACCCACAGTCTTTAATGGTAGAGACTCATTTTATAGGAGGGTTTAAATAGTAATAACAACAACAACTTATTAACAGCTTAGTCTTAGGCCAAGGAACAAAAAAGTATTGCAGCAGAACTTTAAACTAAATCCAAAGTTATAAAATACTGCAATGCATATAAATAAAAAAGTAAAAAGGGATATAAACCAGATATCACCAGGTCACTTCCTTTTCCTTGTTTTAGTGGCTGACCATGCATATAGGGAAATTGCTCGGATCACAAGTATGTTGTCAGTTCCTAACAAATATTCTATTTTCTGACACCTGTCAAGGCCCTCCTGAATGTATTATTGCACAGATTGTCTAAATCTGGCGTACCCATGAATCTTGTTAACAAGAGGGAACCAAGGTGATATCTTTGTAACAGAAACAACTGTCATATCCAGATGCTTATTAGAATCCGCTGCCCTCAATTTAATTAGGGATTTCATATTTTTATACTTAAATCTAATAATTTCCAATTCTGAGAAATGTAGAGAATGCAAAGAATTTTGAATATGCTTTAACCAAGGAAATTTATGAGAGACAGTCCCACTGAGCTGTTCCTCTAACTATAGCCAAGTTGGCAAATGCTGTGGGTACATACTAGGAATACGAAGCCAAAAATAATATTGTGATATTGTGCTTTGGACAAAACAGAATTAATTCCTGTCTTCACTTTAAGAAGAGCAACCAGAGTATTACCGGGAGACCAAGAATCTTCCTAAGAAATTTGTTTTGAATCATTTCAAATTCCATGGGTTCATTCCATCCTCACATTTCTGCACCAAACAAGATTTGAGTTTGAGCCTCAAACACTACAGGATGATGCAATGAAGTTGCTCCCATGAGTTGAAATAAAATGTAACACAGCTTGCACAGAATTTGTGTCCTTGTCTTTTTTTCCCTGAATGTGTTCATCCCACAAACCATTCTCTAAGAAACAGACACTCACGTACGGGAAAGAGCTAACTTGTTCAATATATTGCCAATTGATCCTTTATGCAACCTCTGGCTCTGACTAAAGACAATTACTTTGGAATTTAAATAATTTAGAGGTTCTCCCATTGGCAGTATAAACCAAATGAATTTAATAAATGCTTTAATCCCACTAGTGGTTGCGATAATAGAACCATATCTTCCACATATATTAAGAAAGATAAGGAGATTCATGGATTTTAGAGGGGAAATACTAATCCCCTTTTAATGCTAAAACATAATTGATATAGAAGTTAAAAAGAAAAGGGCTGAGAAGCAGTTCTGCCAAACCACCTTTGTAAATTAGATGGAATCTGTTAATTGCCCACTCAGACCTATTCTAATCTTGGCCACTGTTTGTCTGCGAAGATGTCATAACTAGATAGGTAAGGTAAGGGTTAAGTTTCTTTTACCTGGAAAGGGTAACCAAACACCTGACCAGAGGACCAAACAGAGAACTGGATTGTTTAAAGTCAGGGGCGGGAATTTGTATACTCGGGGTCTTTGTTGTTTTCTTAGCTATGAGGAAACAAGTCTTCTTCTAATTCTCTCCTAATACTTCTTCTAAACATCTGTAAGTACCCAGGAACCGCAAAGTAATTCAGCTATGATGGTCTTTGGGGTGTATTTACCTGTATGTTAATTTGTTGTGCTGGTTTAATTGGGCTATCTTTTAAATCAGACTGTTTCTTTATATTTTCTTATAAGCAAGAGCCTGTATTGAGTTTCTTAATGCAAGATGATTGTTTTATATTTTCTTTCTTTTTAAACCTTGTGAAAGTTCTTTTCCTAGGGAGGCAAAGGGAAAAGCCAGGCTGTGGGCTATTTTCCTATTTGGGTCCAGGGAAAGAGCAGACTACAGGGAAAGAGACGAAGAATTCTCTCTGTTCTCTGGTGGTTACAGTTTTTCCCTCATTCCTGGAGCAAGGGGGGTGGCAGAGCCCAGCTGTGGGTATTTTGCATCTCCATTGTCCTGAGGGAAGCAGAAAAGCTGGTTTCTTGGGTCACACAGGTTAGCCGCGAGGCAAGCCTGATAAGGAGGGGGAAGGGGTTATTTTCCCTGCTTTTAGCATCCAAGGGATTGGGAATCTGGGTGTCCCACCAAGGGAGGGTTGGGGACACCAGAGGGAGGAAAGGGGGGATCAGGCCCCATAGATTAATTCCTGATCTGGTGGCAGCGAGAATATCCAAGCTGGTAGTGAGCTTGGGGGAGTTTCAGGTAAGCCCCCAAACTTTGGACGCAAAAGTCCAGGTTTGGGACAGGACCAGACTGGTGGACACTAAAGTCCAGGTCTGGGACTGGACGGCTAGATTACCACAGAAGAGCTCTTAAAAACAAAAACAAACCAAAAAAACTGCAGATCTATTCCAGGTATTCCCAATTCGCCCCACAGATGGTCCATTTCAATAAAGTCAAAGGATGATTTTAGATCAATAAAAGCCACATATAGTTCCCCCTCATCCTTAGGAGGCACATATTTGTAGATTAAATATGAATGAATAACACAATTATCTGTAATTGAGTGGCCATTTCAGAAACCAGCTGGTTCCTGAGCAAAGAATTTATTTTTTCTGCCCAATCCTCTAATGTTCCCAAAAGATATCTGGTGAAAATTTTTAAAGCAATGTTCAATAAACTGATTGGGGAATAATTCCCCAGGTTTCTCATATCCCCCTTTTTGTGAAGTGGATTGATAATACCAGTAGCCTAACCTGAGTGGAAAATCTGTGCATTATTTATATCAAGATCAGGTGCCCGCCAGTCAATGTTCTCCTTAAATATTTCTGCAGGAATAAAAATCTTTCCCTGGCATCAATCTTTCCCTGGCAATAGGTCAGATTAGCAGCTCAAATGCTAATGCAGGCTCCCTTATAGACTTGAATTCCAGCTGCTAACCTGAGTTAAAAGCAGAGCTACTGTGTCTTCACTGCTATTTGAACTTAAGTTAACACACTCCCCTGCCCCATGTAGACATACCCATTATGAATTTTTGAAATTATTAATATATAGTATTCCCATATACATTTCCATGCATGTTTCTGTATGCTCCCATATGCTAATCCTCTAATTTTATATGGTGATTTCATTATTGTCTATTAGGATGATGATTTTATTATTCAGATGGCTTGTCAATCAATTTATCACATGGTAATCACTTCTACATATCTGGTGTGTACATACAGTGATAGAGGAATTCATCATATACTTCTGGGCTCATCACTTGCTCTTTAGAACATTAATCTATTACCCGGGACTTATTTGAACATTCTAAACTCCTGGTCACTCTCAGACACTTTAAAAAAATATATATCAGTCTCTTTCTCCACCTGAATATGGAAATTTCCCTCCACAAAATTACACCTCCCAAATTCCAGGAAGGGTCAGATACCGCCCTGCACCAGTAATAGCTTTTTTTCACATGAACATACCACAACTTTAAAGTCTGTTATTTTGCAGTCCTCAGTGACTATAAATACATGTTTTATACGCCCTTTCCCATGGGTATCTCACCTTACTTAAGCCTTAGAGCCAGTGCTAGAGACCCTTACTTTTCTGCATAAACCTTGCTCATTACATATAATTCCTCTGAAGATAGTCGGATTACTAACATAAGAATGACCCACACAAGGTTTTGCAGCCCTGAGTTCATCACTTATGAAAGAAAAATATATTTTTCCTCTCTCCGCACCTCATTAAAAACAGAAAATGTTGAATAGAAATTTAAATTACATCAAATTTTTGATGGAAAATTTTGACCTGTGCTATCATATCAAAATTCATTCTGATATACAGAGACAGCAGGTATAAACTTGGCCCTTTTGAAGTCAATGATAAAACTTCCATTGACTTCAATAGGGTCACCCACTATACCAGGGGTAGGCAACCTATGGCACGCATGCCAAAGGCAGCACGTGAGCTGATTTTCAGTGGCACTCACACTGTCCAGGTCCTGGCCACTGGTCTGGGGGGTTCTGCATCTTAATTTAATTTTAAATGAAGCTTCTTAAACATTTTAAAAACCTTATTTACTTTACATACAACGATAGTTTAGTTATATATTATAGACTTATAGGAAGACCTTCTAAAAACATTAAAATGTATTACTGGCACTGTCATAGCTTCAGGCATGCAAAACCTTAAATTAGAGTGAATAAATGAAGACTCGGCACACCACTTCTGAAAGGTTTGCCAACCCCTGCACTATACTGTAAAATATAAGCTCAACCAGTTACAGTTCTACATTTTCTGACTTCTAATTTCTGCACAGTGCAGAAATAGCCTCACATACTCTCACTAGTTTATAGAAGATCCTACGTGTGCCTAATCCTATGTAGGGTGTGCTGTTCAGGATCAATTTCTGCCCTTTGGTTCTGTTTTCAAACACAGTCCTACTCAGCACAAACTTTTGAAAATAGAGCCCAAAGAGGCTATTTAACCTCTGTCGTACAGATTTCAGTGTTTTTCTCCAAGATCCACAAATCTCTTAAATACTTTTTCCTTGAGTTGAAAAACCAGGCAAACAATACCAATCTGTTGGGCCTTCATCTTATAAAGTGACTTGCAGTTATTATATTAAATTCCATAATGCTAGAAAACCCTTCCGGATATGACTTCAATAATGCTTTTAAAGCACACAAAAGTTACAAAACTTTAAAAAGAGTTAGTAGGATGACCTCAGGTTCATGTTTTATATGCCTTCCATATTGCAGCAGCAAGCCCTATCAAGCTCTCTTCATATCTCTATACAGAAAAGGACAATAAAGGTCAAGCAAACAGAATGAATGAATAAACAAACTTGGAAATGTTTAAACTTGAGCAACTCAATCTATGTAGCTCACTTCATCTAGAACTTTGGAACTGCTCCTAGAACTGCCTGAATGTAATGGCCCATTCAGCCTCCAGTAGTCAGTATTCTACAAAAACAAAGTCTACAGATACAATTAGTAATTTACATTATGCCTTTTATAATAGCCAGTTGTGGAATTTTTTCAGCAGATTTACTCAACTTTATTTATAAATGCTTCTTGGTTACTTCCTATCAACTCTTGCTGAACATTTTGTCAGACACAGTCAGAGGTTAATTTATATTATTGATTTGCCCAGCTATGTTTTTAATCTTTGCCAATATGCTAAACTTTTCTTATCTGTACATGTGCTAGCCAGCATAGCCAAGTCCTTTTCAATGGGATTAAATCTGCAATAGGTAAAGAGTGCACTGTTAAAGGATGTGTCATAATTTTAGTAAGAATGGGCTAAATTCACAAGAAGGCCTTGGGCATTGCAGCATCTTATTTTTAGGTACACTACCACCTAGCGGACTTCACAACACCGAACCGAGGCAGCCAGGCTCCTGACACAATGCAGTGGGAGAGTTTGGTGTCTAAGGGTATGTCTACACTTTGGGATTATTCCGATTTTACATAAACCGGTTTTGTAAAACAGATTGTATAAAGTCGAGTGCATGCAGCCACACTAAGCACATTAATTCGGTGGTGTGCGTCCATGGTCCTAGGCTAACATCGATTTCTGAAGCGTTGCACTGTGAGTAGCTATCCCGTAGCTATCCCATAGTTCCCGCAGTCTCCTCTGCCCATTGGAATTCTGGGTTGAGACCCCAATGCATGATGGTGCAAAAACAGTGTCACAGGTGATTCTGGGTAAATGTTGTCA
>NC_133770.1:253488975-253491955 GCF_003597395.2 Chelonoidis abingdonii | reverse complement strand
CGGAGGCCAATACCGTAGATTTGTGGCCACATTAACCCTAATCCGATATGGTAATACCGATTTCAGCACTATTCTTCTCGTCGGGGAGGAGTACAGAAACCGGTTTAAAGAGCCGTTTATATCGATATAAAGGGCCTCGTTGTGTGGATGGGTGCAGTGTTAAATCAGTTTAACACTGCTAAAATCGATTTAAACGTGTAGTGTAGACCAGGCCTAAGAAAGGTATTGACAGAAGCCAGCACACTGAGCAAGGAGCTGCCTAAACTAGCGAGAAGGAAATGCTGTGGAGTGGTGTCTCACCTGTTTGGCCCTACATATCTCCCCTATTATCTTAATTGTGAACAGCGAGTGAAAGTTCATAAAAATATCACAGGAACAAGTCTTGATGGGAAAAGGTAAAAAAGGGAGACAAAGATTGAATTAGGCAAAACAAAAAGGCTTACTAACATAACTCAAGGACAGTGTTAAGATCATGCCTAATAAACAAAAGTAGTGTGGGCCTGAAACAAATCAATAAATCAAAACTGATGTGTCACAACATGGACCTAACTGGTAAATAAAATAATAGTCCAACCACCACTCCCTTCTGGAGTCCTCAGAAAGATACTTTTGGGAGAAAAGATGAACAGACAGATGAACACAGATGCTGGCTAATTTAAAGATAAGGAAGCAAGCTGCACCATTATGGCTGCCATGCTCACCATCTCCTGAGACCCCAGAACTTCATCCTAATCCTGAGGGATGTTCTGACAAAATCAGGCCAGAGAGAAGGACTCACATGACAACTGTCTCCACTGGTTCCAGTTAAATCCCAAACACCATCTGGGATGTAAGACTTTGTCTCTCCTCCCTCCACCCATGTGTTCTTTTCCTTCCATACATTATTTCTTCTTTTTCCTATCTCTCTCCTTTTTCCTTGTGCCTAATAAAAGCCTGGCTTAGTCAGCCAAAACTGTATGTTTTGCAACACTGCTGTAAGCCTGTGACCAAAAAGGCAGCTAAATGTAATAATATACTAGCGTCAGGCTAGCTAGGGTAAGTTTTCAAGTCTCAGAGTGGGTGATAAGACTGTGTGCTGTGCCTGTGTTTTTCCAACAGTGAGGTTGCAAGTGAGAGTCAATACCGGAGATAGAAGCTGCATTTTCTATCATTACTGTTCTTTTTTTCCGCTCTTTTGTGTGTGTTTGTCTTGTTCTGCCTTCTAGAAAATTGGATTAGACTTTAACAGCTGCCACCATGACAGCTCTAGCCCATCTCAAATAACTCCTTTTCTCCTTCCCCAAAAGGCCAGTTATTACTATCTAAGAGACTGTCAAACAAAGGCGGGGGAGGAGGAGGCCATTCTTTCTAACGACTCTCTCCAGCTAATGGGAAAGGGAACAAGGAATGTTGTTATATTGAATTCCTTGATACTTTACTTTCCAAATGCTTTAACTGTTTTTCCTTCTCTTTCTGTATCTTTAATAAAAGGGTTAAAGGATTTGTAATAGTATGTTTGCCATGGCACTAAAGAGATAGAGACCTCTGCATTCCAAACCCCAAAACTTGTTCATGTTGCAATTTTAAGTAGTGACAGGGTCATGTTCACATCTTTGACTCTTTAGGCCCATTTCTTCATCTAGTTAATACAAGTTTAAGACCCACTCTTCAATGGGAGTTAGGCACGTAACTCTGGGTTGGAGGGAACGGAATCTTCTCCTGGAATTGTATACCTAAGCTAGGTCAGCCCTTTCTTGTGAAACTACCCACTCCCCTGCACCTTATATCCAATAGTTAGCACACAGTGCATTGCTATACAGATACCCTCCCACCAACAGCACAAAAAGAACTCCATATGGACTCCTCCTGAGGGTCGAAATGACAGGTTGGACCTATACATAGAATGCTTCTGCCGACGTGCACAGGCAGAAATCGTGGAAAAACAACTTTGCTTGCCTCATAACCTAAGTCATGCAGAATGCAATGCCATCCACAGCCTCAGAAACAACCCTGACATTATCATCAAAGAGGCTGATAAAGGAGCTGCTGTTGTCATTATGAACAGGTCTGACTACCAAAAGGAGAGCGCCAGACAACTCTCCAATACCAAATTCTACAAGCCAGTTCCCTCAGATCTCACTGAGGAATACACTAAGAAACTGCACCATCTACTCAGGACACTCCCCACACTAACACCAGAACAACTCAACATACCCTTAGAGCTCCAACAAGGGTTATTCTATCTACTACCCAAGATCCACAAACCCAGAAATCCTGGACGCCCCATCATCTCGGGCATTGGCACTCTCACTGAAGGACTATCTGGATATGTGGACTCTACTCAGACCCTATGCCATCAGCACTCCCAGCTACCTCCATGACACCACTGTTTTCCTGAGAAAACTACAATGCATTGATGACCTTCCAGAAAACACCATCCTAGCCATCATGGATTTAGAGGGTCTCTACACAAACATCCCACACACAAATGGAATACAAGCTGTCAGGAACAGTATCCCTGATGATGCCACAGCACAACTGGTTGCTGAGCTCTGTGCCTTTATCGTAGTTCAGTCAGGGAGGATGAGGCCCTGTTTCTAGCGTTGAGGTGTGAACACCCAGGAGGAGAAACTATCTATATCCTGTCTTTGGGCTAGGGCCCACTCACTCACCAGTCAATATATAGCTTTAGAATCGCTGAGTGTTTCTCTCTCGAGATCTGCATGATGAACACTGTATGTTGTGTTGTGCAGTTTTCGTATGTGAGGTGTTGTCATCCTGGTGTAGTTCAGTCAGGGAGGATGAGGCCCTGTTTCTAGCGTTGAGGTGTGAACACCCAGGAGGAGAAACTATCTATATCCTGTCTTTGGGCTAGGGCCCACTCACTCACCAGTCAATATATAGCTTTAGAATCGCTGAGTGTTTCTCTCTCGAGATCTGCATGATGAACACTGTATGTTGTGTTGTGCAGTTTTCGTATGTGAGGTGTTGTCATCCTGGT
>NC_133770.1:253455194-253488141 GCF_003597395.2 Chelonoidis abingdonii | reverse complement strand
AACTAACTTCGTTATCTCCAGCCTGATTCTTGCTTGCATATATATATATACCTGCCTCTGGAAATTTCCACTGCATGCATCCAATGAAGTGGGTATTCACCCATGAAAGCTCATGCTCCAATACGTCTGTTAGTCTATTAGGTGCCACAGGACGCTTTGCTCCCTTGGAATATGGTTAATGCAGCTTCAAATCCAGAGTCTGCCTGATCTATAGACAGGACTTTTACCCAAGTCTTCACCCTTCCAAGTGAGTGCCTTAATAAGTGTGCTATAGGGTCATTCTCACAATCTCTGGCCCAATTAATATTTAATTGTTTATGCAAAGAGAAACAGCTTCAATAGGAGAATGAGAAAGACCCACCCAAGAATCCTTATAGGGCACTCCTTTGGCAGGTGGGAGATTTGGGTTCAAGTTCCTTCTCCAAATCAGAAGGAGTAGGGATCTGAACCTGGATCTTTCCCATTCCTGGGAACAGCTCCAACCACTAGGTTGTTGGGTATAAGGAGGACAGCATCTCCTCCTGCACTGTTGTTTGTGGGGGAGTTAGACATATTCTAAGCACACCTGTGGGATCTGACCTCACAAGTCCGAGATAGGAAAGGGTCATCTAATCTGAATCCCACCAGGGGTTAGGTGGATTTTTACATATCCATCAACACACATGTATGTGCACAAGAGACTTTACCAGCAGAAACTTAAGTCCTTAGTGCCTACAGGTTAAGTGACAGCTAAGCAGAGGCTTTGTGAATGCCAGTGACACCTAGATGTTGGACTTAAGCAGTTAGCTGCCCCTTTAGATGCCTAAGTCCCCCTTGTGAAGCTAGACCAGTGTGACCTATAGGAACAGGACCAACGGTTTCTTCCTTACCATTAGCTATAGCAATATCTCAAAGCTAGAAATTGGATTCATAATAGAGATGATCTGTTCCTTTACCTCTTGCAAACACAATTATTTACTGAAACATTTTTAGATGAAAACATGAATAATATTATTGGACTCTGCAAACGTGTGGATTTTGATATTTTATGTAAACATACACTGGTTTCATTTTAAAAGTTCATTCCAGTTCTAAAGATATTACCAAATTCTACAGTTATTCCCATTTTAGATATAGAAAACATCATTGAAATGGTAATAATTCTGAAATCAGAATGAACTTTTTTTTTAGTGCACCCATTACCTCACGTTATGACAGTGCCCCTTAAAGCACAATGTATTCCCTGTTTTGGGCTTTGCTCTCCTTTGTGTTCTAACAATTCCTGACTACAGCTAAGCCTTTTCTCCAGAAGGCAGAATCTTTCATTCTTTAAAGGCTTAGTATGATCAGAGAGTATTCCTTATCATCTTGCAAGCTTGAGCTTTAGGAATATAGTTTGAGAGCTTGAGTTTTGATATTTTTAATCATGCCAATAATGCTCTGATATTGTTATGTATAAATAACCTGACCAGCTCTGACAGCCTTTAAAAGATATACCCCTAATTTTAGAATCTCTTTTCAAACCTGACCCTGCAGGGCAACCTGAGAATGCTCAGCATATCTTAATGCATGGGAGAGGTTCAGGACCTTGCTGGATCAGGCCTGTAATTTGTATGTGACTATAACAGCAGCCTAACAGTGTATTCAGTTAACCGGAAAATTCTCAGTGCATCTGGGCATTTGCCTTGGATTCTACATTTTCATCAATTATGCTATGGGATAATCAAACCTTGTCACTGCTAACTCATATGGTTGTTTTCTGTACACTATAATAGCTAGCCATCACCCCCTTTTTTGATATTTTCCCCTTTGTTATTTTATGTCCTGAAGCACTGGCTCAGTCGGTCAATTGCTTCAATCATTGCTAGTGCCAGAGGATAGAAAATAGCATAGAAAAAAAAATTACTGGATCATTAGGGAAGGCTGGCTGCACTTTTCAATACACTAATACTAGCATCACCAGCTGCATTCTGTCAAAGATTATATCAGCCAAGCAATCTGCCACACTTTAAAAATACAATGTGTGAATTCAAGGAAGAAGAAAAGATAATCTCATGATGAGGACACTTCTTGGAAGAATCTGCCTTGATGTATTTGTGGGGCTATGTATTCCTGCTATAAATAGATTGTAAATGAAGCACAGATATCACTAGGACCTTCATATCAGAGATCTCTGTATTAAATCAATACTTTTTCCAAAGTAAGAGATTCTCTCCTGCCACACATCCTTTCTCCTTGTTGAAAGACTTGCAAGTACCAATTTTGTGGCCTCTGCTGTACAGCACAAATAGGCATTACCAAATAGCAGCAGGGAAAGGAAAATTCACAGTAAGAAGGAAACAGTGTATTTTCTGGCACCACTAAAAAGTCTTTTGAATATGTTTTTTCTGTGATGTTTGCAGAATGTATTTGACTGATCAATAGCCAATTGTCATGAAGCCCTTGGGCAAGAACAACATCTAAAAGACCCTTTAGCCAGAATAAGCTGCCAGGAGCTGTATGTAAATTAATGGACTGCAGAGGTACAAAGGGACAAGCTGTAGATAAGTCATGGAATTGTTTTTCAGCTTCATATTACTGAATGTTTTGTTGTAGTTTGTTTTATTTATCATGTTTTGCTTGTGGACAGCTCTTGGTTTTAGAGGAATTGTTTACAATCCTGAAATATGCTGATAATTTAATGCATGACAGCATTTAAGACAGATATATTTTGAAGGCCAAGAAGTGTCCTTTGACTCATGCAATATCTCAGACTTTAAATTAGAGATCACTAAACGTATAGATCTGCTTCATGAAATACTCAGTTCATTTCTGGAATCGTTATGATCACTAATAAAATGGATTTCTCTGAAAGAAAACCCAGAATGTTTAGATTTGACTCACTGATCTAGAAATACTTTAGCTGAACATGTCATCATTTCATATTAAAGTGCTGCAGCTGCACAGAATGGATAACATGGAAAACAATTCCCAAGTGAGAAACATGATCTTAAAAAATTAAATTGGATGATCTGATATTTGGTCAACTATGTAAACAAGGCTGTTCCTTAGGTGTATTCAGAGACATATTTATGGACCTGAGTGCAGATACAAAGTTTTTACTTCTTTATACTCCTGTTAGACCTCCAAAGCCAATACTGCTAGGAGAAAGCAAACTAGATTCTGTTCTTTATTTAATGTAATTATCATTTCTTACCAAGTTCTCAATTACATCTGTACAATCTCATTGCCTTCAGTGTCTTAGGGCCTAACCTGAAGCCAGTGAGTTTCAAAAGAGTTAAATAGGAAATGGTTTGCCCATCGTATGACAATTTTCAAGATTTCAGAATTTGTTCCGTCTTGGAATTGTGACAAAAAAAATCATAATCTCAAATTTTTGTCATTCAAAAACCTGGAAAGAAATTCACGTCAGGTCAACCAAAACATTGTTTGGATCATTTTTCAAAATATTTTGGTTTGATTTTGACCTTTTTTCTACTTTACTATAAATTCATTTACATTTTTTAATGAAATGTCATTTTGAACTGAAAAACAACCTTTTGTTTTGCAGATGTTGAAACGGGATAGTGACAATTTTGAAACTTCTCAAAAAACAGGAACTTTTTTCAGGAAAGGGTTGTTTTTGACAAAATGTTAGTTTTGACAAACTGGCATTTTCCAGCAAAACAACAACAACAACAAAAAATCATCAAAAAGTTTCTGACAAGCTCTAGTTTACAACTATAATGGAATCCTACTGCAGATTTTTACTGGTAGTGATGTGAGAAGGAAAGGACTCAGCTTAATTCTCAGATCCTGGGAACTTGGGTTTTCAAGGCTTGAAGTCAGAAAAGATTCTGTTTACTTGTAAACTGAAGATCAGATGTTAAATGACCTGCTCAAGGAAACATGGCAAGTCAGTAGCATTGCTAGAGATAAAATCCAGGAGTCCTGACTCCTAGGCACTTGCTTCAGCTACTAGGTGTTTAGATTACTGTGATGAGGTTTACAAACGCCACACTAAGGCAGACACAGGGGTAGGGCTGGAGCAGGGAGGCCCCCGACAAGCCTGCTTCTGGGGAGAAGACCAGAATAAAGGGAGCCTTGGCAGACCCAGTCAAGGGCGCGGCGTGGAGGGGAAAAGAGGCCAGTTCCTGGGGAAGTACTGCAGAGCTGTAACAGGAGAGGAAATTTCTACTGAGGAGACCTTGCTATGCTCTTTCCTCTGCTCCTACACCTCCCCCCCCCCAAAAAAAGAGGGAGTAAGAACAGTTGGCAGAGGCAGAGGCTCAAGAAGGCCCCAGAGAATGGGGGTTTGAAGTGAAGACTAAATCCATGATGACCATGCCCCAAACTGAGATGCAAGGGCTGTAGGAAGTGGCCCAGGGAAAGATGGGCGAGTGATCCAGCCAGACACAGGGCAGGTGCATGCTGTTTCATTTTCAGGGTCCTGGGATGGGACCTGGTGGAGAGGGATGTCCTGGGTCTCACCACACACCCCAGAGCTATTACTCCTGGCTCCTAAGGAGGCTAAAGCTGGGAGTTACCACTAACAAGACCAATCCAGCTAAAATCTCATCCAGAGATTAAAGTGACAAAGACTGGAGTTGGACGCCCAAAGCTGTTGTAGGCCTGCTGACGGCCCAAGTCACCATGCTACGGTTACATGATGGATGCAATACAGAAGCCTGAATGACTAGAAAGCAATCACTAGTTCACAATGCACCTAGAATTCAGCACACTGGTTCAGCTTTTCTAAACTAATTAATATTTGCTGTAATGTCTCCAAGAAGAGTGGAGATGTCTACACTAGTGTTTGTTCTGAGCCCTTTACATGAGAGATTCTCATTTCAGACTTTTGCAGTCTATTTGGATTATGTACTACAACTTTAAGTGGTTTGCTATTATACTAATTTTATACATGAGAGAAAGTAAGGCACAAAGAAGTTAAATGGTTTGTCCAAAGTGACATAGCAGGTCAGCAGCACAGATAAAAGAACCATCTATGTTTCTGAATTTCCAGTCTCCTCTAACGCCCAGTCTATAATGTACGACAAAACCTGTATTTGCGGTTCAATGAGTAAGTAAAGTCACAATTGTAGCTAGAGGGGAAAAGAGGACAGACTGCAGCACAAAATGTGACTACACAACATTGTCCAGGTTTAGAGGCAGACGATGAAAAGATGTCAAAAATAGAGTATATATATAAAAAAGAGAGAATTCATAATGCTGGGGGTGAATGTGAAACACTGAATACAACAAACTGCAGGGGGTATCTGGACAGACATGAAGAGGAAATCCAGGACAGCATCTGGAAGGGTATGCACTCTGGGTCATTGCCAAAGCCCACTGAAGTCAATGAAAAGACTTCCAATGACTTCAATGGGCTTTGGACTAGGCATTCTGTACAGATACTTTAAGATATTCAGGACTATGAGGATTTCCATAGATTTTGATCGACATGCTGGCGAAGCCAGTCCCTTCTATATGGCTGCTAAATCCACCCACTGAGGCACCATGTGTGGGATATGGCACAGTTGATCCAAGGTGGAGTTTTTTTCCATTTCATCATCTGCTTTTTTGTGCAGAAGGAAATGATTTTCTTCAAAGTAATGAAGATCTTGGCTACCTAGCAGTTCCTAGAAACAGACGAGAGAATACTTGGCACAAGGGAGAAGTGACTATAAATGATATTAGAAATGAGAATATAGACTGAGGGCTTTAAGTGAATTAGTCAAATAATGTTCAGTGGTTCATTATTCAGTTATTTTGGAAAGGTTATGGAAAAACTGAGGAGTTAGATTGAGAGGAGGAAGGAGTATCCTGCCTGTGGATTTTTCTGCAGTTAGAAATAGCACCAGTTCAGTAATCATTTTGGTAATCAGTTTAACTGAACCAGTGCTTCATCTGTAAGTGTAGACAAGGACAACCTAAAGTCAGCACCTGTTCATTTAACCCTGCATCACTTCAGCTGAACTGATTTCTGATAAAGCACCATTTCAACAATCAGTTAAGTATAGACGAAGATGCTCTCTGAAATCTATGGCTGTTTTTTTCAGAAGAGCACAGCTCCCATTTAGTAAGCTGGAAATTAAATGGCCAGATTCAGGAACTGTTGGGGGCTGCTTTTGAGATCTGACCATTACCAGTGAAAGCCATCTTTAAAAATAACAGATAGACCAAAGGAAAAAGAATTGTGGCAGTTACCATTCATTCATTAAGTATAATTTCAATCACACTAAAATACAGGGAGGGGAAACAAAGAGACATGATTCTTTTTTGCTTTGCTGTTTGTGCTGTCATTTACACTTGTGCAAATGGAGTGCAAAGTGGATCTAAAACACTACTAAAGAAGCATGGTAGCCTGTTACAACCACTTTGTACAAGCATAAATGAATATATTAGATACAAGTCACTGGGGTATTAAAGTCCAAAACTGCTAATGGAAGCCTGCAAAACCAAAGGATTAGAGCAGCAAATATGCTGCTGAAGAAAGCAAGGTGGGTGAGAGAATATCTTTTATTGGACCAACTTTTGTTGGTGGAAGAGAAGCTTTTGAGCTACACAGAGTTCTTCTTTAGGTCTGGGAAAGGAGCTGAAGGAGGAACATTCTGGTAATTATAATCTAGTAAATTTCACTCAGTTACTAGAAAAATAATGGGTAAAAAAATCTGCACACTCAAAAAACAGAACCATGAGCATTAAACAGAATACGTTAATAAATCATGCAGATTTTATTTCCATGTACTGACATCCAAAATTAGTGGACAAACACAACCTTTCATGATATGAAAATGTAAATTCTCTATTTTACATTGTATAGCTGGATTTCAAAATATATTCTAAAGGCATTATTTATACGCTAAAGTCTATAAAACAAATATATGGCTAATTCTGTCTTTTTGCCACAAATGAAGTTAGACAGACCCACTAAATGCAATTAGAAAGTGCTCATTTCAAAAATATATGGTCTCCTAGCTATCTTCCCATAGAAACTGTAAGGGAACTCTGGGATTTGCAGCTGTAAAGGGTTTTTCAGATTCCTTAGGCATAACGTAACGTTTCTTCATTTTCCAGCAAATGCCTAAGGCCACATAAAATTTCTATTACAACAAGCAAAACCCCTCAAGTTGTCATTGGCTAAGGCAGCAATGCTAAATCACATTCTGTGTTCCTGAAGAGCTCCTGGGAATGGAATGGTTCTCATCTGTGGAAATATACAGTATAATCTTTCCTATTAAGTGTGTCATTGTAAGATGACATTCAAAGGATGTGAAATGTACAAAAGGCACATTTCTCCATCTCAGTGCCGCTAATATATTATACACACACATACACCCCGCTACAGAACCAAAGGACCAAACTGTACTATAACATTTTAGCCAATATAATTAGTCTGTTTTTAATCTTAGCAACCCAAGGTCAGTGTAGAGGGGTGGCACACTTCTCTGGAGATCCCTTGATGGAGTGCATGTGCCTGACCTTTCTCTCCCTGTAGCCCTCCTTGGATTCATGTCGTTAATTAGCCTCATCATCTTTAAATAGTCTCATCCCTTGTATTGAGCCATACTCCAGCCTGCCCTGGAAACAATGTCCTCACCCTTTCTAGGTCTTTCTGGCCCCAGCTCTCCTGCTGGGCCACTAAAATAATTCAGTTTCCCTTCTGGGATGTATCAAATTCCCAGTCACTTCCCCAGCAGCCAATGGGGCAGACTCAGGCCCACTCACTACTCCAGGTCCCAGCCCAGGGATCCTACAGATACCAGCCATCCACTCTACCCCTTTAGCTATGCTGTGTTGGTGCCATGACTCCTTGGGCCACCTCCCCACAGCCTCAGCACATTCTTCACCCTTAACTCAGGGACTTTTCCTGGTTGAGTCCCAGCAGCCAGAAAGGAACTCCTTCTCATTCCCTCTGGTCTCTGCCAGCACTGCTCTGTCTGAGGTCCTGCAGCTCTCTCAGCCAGCCAAGCACATCATCCATGCTCCTCCCGCTCCAGCAAGAAACTGAACTTGCTCTGGCCTGCACCTCTTTTTATACTAGCCTACTCAACCCTGATTGGCTGCCTCCCCTACAGCCTCTCTAGGCTGCTCGGAGGACCCCACTATACTGCCTTTTTTAGGCACAGGGTTTGGTAAGACTGCAGGGTTCTCCAGAGGGTCTGGTACGCCCTATCACAGTCAATATAACAATGAAAGGTCTGCTTATTTTATCTCAATAGGACAGCCATAGCAACCATTGATTTCAGTGGATATTTGAGCTGGGCTTGTTTTTTTAAGGGCTCTCTTTAGCATGCATCACCATAGTATCTAAGGGTAACATTAACTTGCAGAGTGGCAGGCCATTGCAATGCAATCTGTATGATTTAAACAAAGAGGTAGCCAAGTGAGAATATGGGTAGAGCACATTGGGTACCTGCATTCCCTCTACATATCATGGGAAGGGGCTCAGCAGTAGCTCTGCACATGCTGGCATAAAAGGCCATGAAAGGTTATGGCCATAGAAGAAGCCATGAGATCTGAATTCATGTTGTGCCTTTGGCATCAACACCCCACATAAATGGTGTGGAGGGGTTGTGGTTGCTCTTGTGGCCCACACAGTGGAATAGCTTTTATTGAAGAGCAGTGCCTCAGTCCTTCTCATTGATCTAGGTGTCCGCATTTCCCACACCAAACCCTACATATTACACCTGCATAAAATCTGATTGTTCAGGCTTTATGTATGTAGAATGCACTGCATTTAACATGTTGCAATGTTAAATATTTAACCTAATATAAAGCTTTTGCTGTTCCAGACTTTTTCCTTTTCATTATTTCAACTGTAGCATAACTGTAAACTCAAAATAGTTAATTCTACAATTAAGCCAGCGAGAAAGATAAACAGGAAAATAGTAAAGTCTGAACCCAGCTGGGGTACCCCCTGTATAATGGTTTCCAAGCAAGTCAACTGCTTCGACCTCCTTGGCACAGCACATCACTAGAGCATTGAAGAGGAGATCTCAGTAATCCTCTCAAAAAGACACTAGAAAGCAATCTTAAAACTCTCTAGGTAGAGAAATCTACATTAGAGACAGTCACCAGGTCAAAGAAGTGGGTGGGTGAGATTCCATGGCCTGCATTGCACAGGAGGTCAGACTAGATGATCATAATGGTCCCTTTTCACCTTAAAGTCAATGAGTCTATAAAGAAAAAAAAATCAAACATTTGGAACTTTGTTGGGTATATTTTTAGACAATTAAGCTGCAACCTCAATGTATTGTATATTGATTGTACTTTTAATTTAAAATCAGTTTTTCTTTTCTTCTGCATGTAACCTTCACCCAATCTTGGAACACACAAAACATTACTCTCATGGGAACTGCAACAATCTAATAAAATTAAGGGCACTTATCACCTAGCAGTGCAGACTTCTAAGCAACATTTTGACACTTTATAAATAGTCAGAGCTAATATCAGCGTTCTCTAAAGTGATAATACATTAAATCAATTTTGTATAATAACACAAGAATAACCTGTTTAATGTTATCACATGGATCCAGTCAAGCAAAATCTGACAGTTTCTCTGTTAGCAGAGATTTAAAATATATTTTTGCCCACGCTGAGTTAAAGTTCTTTTATTACATGCTGGAGAAAAAACAGATTATCTTTGATTTAAGAATTGGTAATTCAGTTTTTTATGAAGGAAATAATAGTCCCTTATTACTACACATGGTTCTCCCCAACTTGCACAAGTATCCCCATAAGTAAAAATAATGGGTCGTTATTTTCTGCAGAATAAACACAGATTATTTTTATTTGAAGAGTTGGTAATTCTTTTTATTATAAAATATACCAAGCCATTAATCTGACATAATTTACCACAATTGGGGGAAGGTGAGCCCTATATATAAAAATAATGCATCTGTATTCCATTATAATAAATGTTTCTTATACCATACTTTTATTACTTTGAATCAGGTCTTTTTATTCTCTCCAAGCAGCAATAACTATATACTAAAATAAAACCACATAACTTGGAAGTTTCTGGAGCATGCAAATTAGCATAAGGAAGGGCTTCCTGTTTATTACTTCATTGGGACCTTTGATAATAATTAGACAAATTGAATTGATTGTAAAGTTGTCATTCAATGCTCTGTAAATTACACAAGAACTAGAAAAAAACTGGTTACTTTTGATTTAAGAAAAGATCATTCTTTTTATTTTAGACAAATAAACACTCATTTTTAACATATACAGTTTAGCTCTTTACATTACACCAAGCAGGTAGGGCTACTATTTAATTCAAGATAACCTGCTTCTCTAACGACATGTTATTTTTTACAAATGAGAATTCAACCATTCTGATACCTGTCAGGCTCTTCAGTGGTGTCTGCTGAGGATTCTGAGTGACATATTGCCCCACTGAAGTCAATGGCAAAACTTCCACTGACTTCAATGGGGCCAGGACTTCACCTTCTGTCTCGAGGTCAGCACACCTAAGAAAGGATCATAGCAACATCCTATTCCTTGCTAGCTTGCTGCAGAAGCTAATAATCCTCTGACAGAGCAACCTGCAAGTCTGGCCATGTCTAGATTTGAATTTTCTATGTGAGATTTAATCCAAGACCATATTGTATTGAGCTGACTGGCTTGCAGGAACCTGTAACCATCACAAAAGGAGATTATCAACTGCTTCCATTCATACAACTTTCAAGGTACCCGTTAGGGACCTGATCCCACTTCTGAGTGAAGTCAATGCCAAAAATCCCATCCATTTAAATGGGAAAAGAATCAGGCCCTACTGCAAGAATGGATACACCCATTATGACAGTGTAGAACAAAACAGAATTAGTGTTAATCTAGGATTTAGTATTCCCTGATAAGAGGAACTCATAGGATTTAGGATTTTCACTTTCCCGGGACTTACTAGTTGTCAGGAGGACCAGCTCTGATACCCTGGTCAACCATAGAGCTAACAACCATTCAGTTTTTGATCTAGTTCCATAAACTGCAAAACAAAATATGCCCTTCAGACACAGTCCTGAGTTGGTGCTGTTGTACTACCTCAGGAAAACTTAGAGAGAGACTATGTTTTAGAGAACCACAGTCCTGCTTGCTCTCCGCTGCACAGAGTTGTTGATGTATGCTGGTGCATCCTGCTCTCCCAAGAGCACCCAACATGCTCCACAGGAGGAGAGTGGGCTATGGCTCTACTTTATCTCTAATACTTTTGGGGGTTATGTGCTGCTTCAGGGATGTGCAAAGGATCCAAAGGAGTTTTCTTCATTACAGGCCATGATGAAAGTGTCTTACTTTGACTGCCCTTGCAATTGTCACCATCTTAACTACACAATATCCTTCAGTTTGTATATTGCCTGCATATTTCAGACATTGTTCCAGTTATGGTAGCTTTCCATAGCTTTAAATTCAACACTGTTTCCACTAATATAGCAGTATGTACACATTATATTAAAGGGACATGCCATGAAACTATAAAGTCTGAAATTTAAAAGTGATGACAAGTTTAAATATAGATTCCCTATTCCCATAATGTAGAATGACAAGGGGTGATGGTCATGCATGTTCATCCTTATACAGTTTCTTGCTTTCCGATATCAGCTATTTACACATCTAAGTGTTCAGCAGGTTAGCAGTAGAACATGGGTCCATTTTAAATGAATAATTAAATGAGAGCATACAACTATGAACAATTAACAAACAAGAGTTTGCCTATGCATTATTTGATAAATAGCAGGATCAGATAACTGAAAGTGATGGATATAAACAAGAGATATTAGATAATCAGAGAAAATATACATAAAAAGGAGGCAGGCAGAGAGATCAACATTGTCAAACATGACTGCTGAAAGGTAGGCACTATTAATACAACTTTAGATGCCTAAGGGTACATCTACACTGAAAGGAAACAGCTGCAGCTGGCCTGGGTCAGCTGATTTGGCATTGCAAGGCTCAGGTTGAGGGGCAATAAAATTGCAGTATAGACATTTGGGCGTGGGCTGAAGCTCAAGCTGTGGGACTCTGAAAAGGAGAAGGGTCTCAGAGCCCAGGCTCCTGCCTAAGCCCAAACATCTACACTGCAAATTTTAGCCCCACAGCCTGAGCCTCGTGAGCCCAAGTCAGCTAACTCAGGCTACACTACTAAAAAGTACAACCCACTTGTGGCTAGCCATACCTTCTGTAAGGATCTACAAGAGCTACATTCTCAAACTTGATGGCCTAACTAGCCATAGATATTTAGATGATGCTACAGTGATGACAAGTTGGAGAAAATTTTCCTTTTCATCTCTTATTGCATTGTTATTAAAATCCTCAAACATTTCTACTTACCAAAAAATGAATTTGCATGGGATGTGGGAAGGCGTAGGTATTGTTTAGGAAGTATCTAAAAAAGTGTCACCCTTGCTGGCAGACTGAGATTTCCATTGAAAGAAAAGAAAACTCATATGGATGAATTATCTCAGAGAAAGTTAGAAGCGACCCAAATCTTTGCAGAAACTTCAAACTGAAACTTTACTGAGCCTTGAAAATGTTCATTAATATTTTTAATTTTTTGTTCAATGTACTTTTGTATTTGCTGGACTTTGGTCAGAATGGATGAAACCAACTATTGTAGGTAAGGCTATTCTTGGGGTATGTATGCCCTTGTTGAACCTAGGAAATACTGGAAACTGTTCTAGCAAGATTTCACATGATTTCCTGACTGAAGAGATACAGATAAATTTAGATAAAGCATCCAGGTGTTCCTATTCCATATTGATGGGTTCATCATAAACACATCGAATAATAATTGATAATAATAATGCTTTTGACTTCTACAGTAGTTTGCTAATTTTTTTTTGCTTTGAATTCTGAGGTAGTTGTCATACTAATTTACACATTTATTTAGTACCCTCACATGGCACCCACAGGGACAAATAAAGGATTTGTAGGGTTATCTTCACCTATCACTGAAATATAACAACCTCTGAGATTTACAGCAGTATTTTAGGAAAAGAGGAAAGAAAGAAAACTGCTTCCAATTGAATCTGCTAGGGGAATTTAAGTAGGCAGAATGTAATTACCTGCATTGGAATTTGGCAGGGCCGCTGGGTTAACAACCATCATCTTACAAAAATTATCTTGGGATCTCTACTAATCACAAGTGGTCAGGAGTTTGGTGACACATCTTATTTGATGTAATGAGATGGCACCTCCAGCTGCACAGTTATTCACAGCTTTTTGTTGACACACTGGTTCAATACAGATTCCAAAGGAACAGTGCCATCTATCAAATTAGGAACAACACTTCTTGCAGCAAATACAAGTTCCTTGAGTCTCCCATCCAAGAACCAAACCCTTGACTCAAATCATACATAACTTGTGAGATCCAGTAAGATTATAGAACAACTGCTACAGCTGTTTGTGTGAACCAAGCCTCTTGAGGTTCATACATTATTAATGTGAAGAACACAATGATTTTGAGCTGATCTGTTTAGAGCCCTGAAATTAGGATGCAAAACAACCTGTTTAAAATATCAGTCATATGTGATAACAAGTTTAAATATAGATTCCTTATACCCATAATGTAGAATGACAAGGGGTGATGGTCATGCATGTTCATCCTTACACAGATTCTTGCTTTCCGATATCAGCTATTTACACATCTGAATGTTCAGCATGGGTCCATTTTAAATGAATAATTAAATGAGAGCATACAACTATGAACAATTAACAAACAAGAGTTTGCCTATGCATTATTTGATAAATAGCGGGACCTGAAAATTGAAAGTGATGGATATAAACAGGAGATATTAGATAATCAGAGAAAACATATATAAAAAGGAGGCAGGCAGAGAGATCAACATTATCAAACATGACTGTTGAAAGGTAGGCACGATTATTACAAACTTTAGATGCCTAAGAGTATGTCTTCACCGAAAGGAAACAGCTGCAGCTGGCCTGGGTCAGCTGACTTGGCATTGCAAGACTCAGGTTGAGGGGCAATAAAATTGCAGTATAGACATTTGGGCTTGGGCTGAAGCTCAAGCTGTGGGACCCTACAAAAGGGAAGGGTCCCAGAGCCCAGTAACATCCTGTAGATTTTCCCTTACACGTTTTGCTATGTCTAAGCCAGGCCAGAAAAAAGGAACAGAGATGGGGAAAATTGGTAGGAAGGTCAGAGAAGAAAAGCAAAGCAGAGAACCCCAACAACCAATAAAATTGTAGGATCATGTGGCATTCTCAGATGCACACACAGACTTCCCAGTAAAGTCATGCATGTCCGAATGCAAGATTTGTTCTTAAAACTTAAAAACTAAGCACGATGGTCTGATTTGTCTCCCAGTTTTACACAAGTAAACTAGAATGGACTCCGTTGAAGATGGTGTAGTTACACTGTTGTAAATGCAGCGTAAGTGAAAGAAGAATTGGGCCCACTTTTAAAATAATTATCTCGTGAGTAGCAACAGTTACAGCATCTCCAGTGTAAAATATTATCTTTTGTTGAAAACAAGAGTTTCAAGGCTTTTTTTGGATCACAGAATTTGAGAATGGACTATTGGTCTTGGTGCATTCTCCAAATTACTGGTCTCACATTCCATAAAGAACCATATGATGTCATATAATAAGAATATGATGTCACATAGTCCGACCAACCCTAAGAAAGAAATTAAGGGGATTATTTGTGGGGAGAAGAAAGAAAATAGGAGCACGTTTTGAGTGTGAGAGGCTTGGAGCCCTCTTGCAAGATAGCATAGCCTGTTGACAGTCACCAAAAAATCTTGGCAAAGCAGGGAGTGAGGGGGAAATTCAACTAAATGGTTCGCTTAAGGTTTGGATGGGCACCCACATTTTGGATGTTAATATCTGAACTGAAAGACATTCAAATCTTTTTGAGGTTCACCCATTATTGCTTGACTCATTGATAGATGATAATAAAACACCCAAAAAAACAAAGGATCCCTTAATACTTACCTAGTATAGCACTGGCATCAATTATGCCCAATTTAACATCTGTCGCTGTTACGACTCTGCATGTGAAAGGGGTCTGAAGAAGAATGCTCACTTCTCCAAAGGACTGTTTCTCATGGAGCTGACCCACAAGAACCTGTCTGGTTTGTTTAACCTGGTTGGGAAACATAAATATGTTCAGTATACCACATAACATTACAACATAGCTGAACTAATACATTTTATAAGCATTTTTAATATAAAATATAGGAGAGACAAGATGGGTGAGGTAATAGATTTATTGGACCAACTTCTGTGGGTGAAAGAGAAGATTTCAAGCTACACAGGGCTCCTCTTCAGGTCATCCAAAAAGGAGCCATGTATAAGTTCAAAAATTTGTCTCTTTCACCCACAGAGGTTGGTCCAACAAAAGATATTACCTCACCCACTTTGTTTCTAAAGTCCTGGGACCAACATAGCTACTACACTCTGAAAACATATGTAAACTATATTTCATTTCACTAAACTGGCAATTTAAAATGGAATTTGCAGTTTACCCAAATGACAAGAGCAGTCATGAATATTAATTTTATGATCGCTTGTGGAAACTTTGGCTGTTCCATTTAAAATGATTGTGCCTGCCCACAATGATGCTTTTCTACAAAAATGTAGGAGTCTAGTTATTTTTCTGCATCAGAGCATGAGAAAATGCAAAAAGCTGATTTTGTTCCAAATTTCAAGCATAAGTGAAAGTAAACTATTTTCTTATTTTTCCTCTAAAATTTAATCATATGACCTGCTCAAAGCAGAAAACAAACGGTCACCAATTAAAATCTTGCTAGTTTTGCTTTTTAGCCAGATTGTAACATCCTTACTCATGTTGAGTAGCTCCTTCGTCTTTTGGTAGCTGCAGCTTCTACCTTACTCCTTTTGGATCCAAAGCACCTTACTTTTTATGCCAAATACCAAAAAGCTGTATTACTGACAACATTATCTTTCAGCAAGAGCTAATTTATTGCTTTCTATTTATAGTAATGTTTAAAGCCCAAACAATTAATGGTCTGATTCTGCAACCCTATGTTGATTTGTTCTTACTCATATACACAGTCCCACTGAGTAAGTGCTTAGATTCACACATTTTAGGACCAGAAGGGATCACTATGATCATCTAGTCTGACCTTCTATCTAACACGGGGCAAAGAACTTCACCCAGTAATTTCTGCAGCAAGCCCACATCTGCTGGTTGAGCTATACTATATTTTTTATAAAGATATCCAATCTTGATTTAAAGACTTCAAGTAATAGAGAGTCCCCCCAAACTCCAGATAAGTAATGCCTGTCTTACTTCTATTCTGTATTTGTCTAACTTCAACTTCCAACCATTAGATCTTGTTCTGCCTTTTTCTGCTTGATTACAGAGCCATCAACTACCAGAAATCTCTTCCCCATATTGTACTTGTAGACAGTGAACAAGTTACTTCTTAACCATCTCTTAGATTAAATAGATCAAGCATCTTTATTCCCTCACTAGAAGGTATGTTTTCCAGACTTCAAATCATTCTTGCAGCTTTTTTCTGAACTCTTTTCATTTTGTCAACATTCTTTTTGAAGTCTAGACACCAAAACTGGACTCCAGTAATGATCAAATACCATATATGTAGGTAGTATCACCTCCCTTCTCCTACTCAGCATTCCCCTGGATCCAAGGATCACATTCACCCTCTTAGCTATAATACTGCACTGGAAGGTCATGTTCAATTGGTTATCTATCATGATTCATAAAACTTTTTCAGAGTCACAGCATTCTAGGGTGCAGTGCTCCAACACATAAGTGTAATCTATATTCTTTGTTCCTAGATGTATGACCTTGCATTTGGCTGTGTTAAAACATATGTTCAAATAAGCCCATGTTACCACGAGATCCAGATTAGTCTATATAACTAACCTGTCCACAACATAACTTCCCTCTCTACTGGTTTTTTTGTCATCTATAAATTTTACCAGCAATGCTTTTGCATTTTCTTCCAGACCATTGATAAAGATACTCAATAACTGTAGGCCAAGAACAGATTCCTCTGGGGACCATACTAGAAATTCCCTGTCAACAAGAGTAAGGTTTGCAGAAGCGGACCCTAAGAAACAAGTGAAATGCTTATTTCCAAGACATAAATGAGCTTACCATTTTCCCCAATGGTAGTTTCACAAGTGCCTCAGTTCCTCTGTAAACATTACAGTACCCAGATTTAATAAATCCTACAAATGTACTGATTTCTCCTCCTTTTAAAAGCACTGCAACAAGAAAAGCAACAACCAAAAATTCTCTCAACAGTTGTTGGTAAAAGAACATTTACAATATTGAAAAATTCAGCATATTGCAAGAATGAATTTTAATTCAGTCTATTATGTGGTATTCAGAAATTACATGGTTCATTATTCCAATATCAGGCCCCAGTCCTGAAATTTATAATGTACAGGCAGACTGCTGCACATATGTGTAGCCCTATGGAAGTTAGTGGGGCTTTGCCTGGGTAGAGCAATCCATCAACACATTGTCGATTGCAGTACTGGGACCTTAACTTGCAGTAATTATGTATAGAATTAATACAGCAATAGACTGTGGCAATGACATATCCCATCCCCCCAAAAAAGAGTGAAGTCATATTCTGAGTTTTAGTTGAGGCTTTTATTCAAAAACAGGGAGCATATCTGAGTAAAGGAAACCCGTGGTCCCACAAAAATGGTCACGTTTTTCAAGAAAACAAAATATCTACATCAACACATTTAGTAGCTTTTTCCCCCTTGAAATCAGACCATTTCAACTAGAATGTGAAAATCTTGAATTCTGCCATTTTTGCATTTCCTATATTTCACACCATGCTACACATGATGCACAATGACATGGGCGAAACTCAGCAGTTGCCACTGCAACTCCTCAGACAAGCAACTTTACCAAAGACCATCTTATCTAAGAACAATGGGCCAGATCCTCAGCTGATGTAAATTGGCATAGTACCACTGAAGTTAATGGAACTATGCCTTATTACACCAGCTGAGGACAGGGGCTGGTGAGGGGCAAGACTTTCCTAAATTCCCTTTTAATAGGTGCTTTCTCTCTCTTTTCCCCTTGACTTTGGATGACTTTCTATGATTCTGTAGGAAGGAAGGAGCTATGTTTTTGCTTTTGGGAGAAGAATTAATTAAATAAATTTGCTGTTCTGCAAGAATTCTTCCTTGACATTTTACATTAATGAAAACAATGACACCAGCACTACAATGTTTATTACCACAATACTAATGAAACTGCGGTGAAGGAGGCACATGATGCAGACAGATTGAACAGCTGTTGAAAGGAGAGGTTCCCTGGGATTACATTGTCACAGACAAGTCAGTCTGGACCAGATCTTAAACTAGTGTAAATGGGCAGAGTTCCAATTAAGTCACTGAAGCTGCCCTAATTTACACCAGCTGGCCCTCTAAGTTTCACTCAGCATCCACATTTTCTCATGGCTAGAAGAAATAAAAACAGTAACAAAATTAGACATATGATTTCAAAATGTATGGCCAATATGTTCCTTTTCCCTTCTGCTGCTTGGTGATGCAAAGCAGCTGTAAACCCAATGCAAGCAGCCAGTTATGCCAGGTTTATGGCTGCTCTGCATTAGCAGAGTGGCCGAAGTGTACTGGAAACATGTCCCAAAGGCTCCAATAATATTAAAGAAGAAACTGCCGCCTGGCTCCTCAGTGGATCAAGCTGAGGACCAGAAATACTTCAATGGCTTGGGGGAAACTGAAGGATATTTCTAGAAGTGCCGAAGTCATTTGTTGAGTGTGATTTTCAAAACACTCAGCATTGTCCTTACTCTGTTCCCACTGAGCTCAATGGGAGTTAGGCCAATGCGCAGCACTTCTGAAAATCCTGCCCATAATTTCCACTAAGGATCTGAAAGATGCTGCGACAAACAGTGTGGAGAAAATAACTCATGTAATCAGCAGAGAAAGCAAGTGTCACAAGAGACATCAAGAGAAACCCCAGAAAAGAGACAGGAAAATGTAATCAGACAGAAAAGACTCAAAGCAAGCAAGAAAGAAGCAGAAGAAAAATATCTGTAAAATGCCATAATGTACAAATTAAAAGAAAGAGAAAGTCTGCAACAACAATAAGAATTGGGCCTGCATTTTAGAAGTTTTGAAGAAAAGCCATGAAAGTGAGACAGAAAACAACCAGTCTGTGATTTATTGATTACAGAACTCATTAGCTGAGAGGATAGCTAGTAAGTTTCCTAATCTCACTCCAGAACTGTTCAGAGCAAAAAAGAATTTAAATATACCTAGAGACCAGGTTTCTTAATTCCTGAAGAGGCAGAGATAAGATTTTTCTGGTACGGAACCAACCAACCACTCATATCTGAGAGACTGGCTGGTGCAGTATCTGATGACCAACCTTTATGACTCAAGAGTCTAATTAATGGAAAAAAAAAATTGACCTCACCACAACATGAGAGAAAACTCAATTGAGAGGGAAGCCTGGGATGTTCTGTTGGATCCCTGCTCATCTATCATTCATCAAGGCCAACCATGAGCAAAGATTCCCAATATTATCAATTCAAATCTCATATGCTATTAAGGCAATTAAATGTGTCCTGGTTTATTTCCCATTAGATCTTTCTCAAACCAGAAATGAGTCCTTATCATTAGAACGAACAATTTAAGTGCAACTGCTGTGTGCTAAGTAGATACATAACATCCTTAAGTCATGCTGTTCCTAAATCACTGAGGTACTTCTGCAAATTCCATTCATTAATTCCAAATGGAACCCGACAATCTCTTAGTTTTTGCCTGACTTGAGATGGAACAATAAGACTACAGTCTTGGGTGAAGTTTTGTAAAACACAGTTACTGGTTTTCTGTTAAAAAGACTGGCAGAAAAATAACAGCACACATTTTTCAGTTAAAGCTAGGGGCGATTTTGTAGACCTATGATTAAATATTCTTGTTTATTGCATTTATCTTCATGTTCACATTTATAGTTACTTAGGAAATAACACATTTTCAGCTGTAGCTGTTCATGGTGTAATTTTATACGTCACCATCTGCTTGGGCATTTAGCCAGTCTGTAGTCAAGGACAGATTTTTAATGAAATCTTAAATATGCCTATCTGCATTCATACAATTTATATTTATCCATATCTAATCTTTTGAGGGGATCCTCACAACTGGTACAGAAGGACAGCATTTTGACTGTGTGGTGGACAGCCTGTGCAAGAAGTCTTCACTCCCATGCATCATGGGTCTATGTTCATAGGTACTTCCATCCTACCTAGTATGCAGGAAAGCTCTGGAGCTGGGATGATGACAGCTGGGGTCAGTGGGAGGTAGATCACGACAGTCATGAATCCACAGCCACAGCATAGGCTACTGCAGCATTGACATTTATTCCCTGCAGCTTGTGGCCTGCGTGGAAAATTCCATCCCCATTCCACAGCCTCAGTGGAAGCCGTCTGCTCCTGAGCAATTTACTTGGGCCAAACACAAGGAATAAGATTTGACCCTATATAACTGTCTCTGAAACATGGACTTACTGCTAAACACATGATGCAATGTGTGCTTGTATTTTGAATTCAAGCAGTGCAATTTTTCTTAATTGTATTAGCGATCAATATATTGTTTTTCTATCTTTTTTACTCATTTAATGAAATTTCACATGGTTTATTTGAAGCCAGATCTTCCTCAATTTTGCTTTTTCATTAAGGGCAGACCCAATATGAGGTCCTTTTTTTAGTGAGGCAACCTTCCAAAATTTCATTCATGTTTGGCTTAATTTACTTAATTTGAGCTCATTTAAAATGAACAATTGCTCCTCTGTTATCACAATGTTATTATACATCATGCCTGTTACCCCAGAAGTTCAATGTGGGGATCTTCATAAGGCCTTCACACCAGGCTTAAGCTTCAGTTAAGTCTCACTTAAGTTTGTAAGAGGAACACAGGTGTGAAATTTATCCTTGGTGTGTAACAAACATGTAATAAGACACAATCCCTGCCATAAATATGGTCACAAAATTCTAACCAGAATACACTCAAACTGAATTCTTACTGCCGTCATTTATACTATTCCAGGCTTAAGGAGCATTATGGGGAATAGGTAGAGGGAAAATTAGGTCTAAACTTCTCATTTAGCACTTCATCTAGCAGTCACCTTAGAACAGAAATATCAAAAAGGATTGAGGATATGCCATTATTTGGTAAATAAAAAAAAATAAACCTAGTCAGTTCATCCCAAAGCACAGAAAAAACACTTAGATGATGGGAAATTTGATGCAACAAGAAAATCCTGGTGAAAAACATTTCCTGTTTCAGGGCATTACAGAAGGAATAAGCAAGGCAATAGATACAGTACTCACAAAATTGGAAGACCATGAAAAAGCTCGTTCTTTACCAACTTGCCATTTGCTTGACTGCAAGCTTGCAAAGATATGTTCCTGAAAAAAGCTCAGCTGGAATAGAATGCCTGGTAGTGCTCAAAAGTGATTATGTACATTTTAGTACAAATACAGCCTATTAGTTTCCTCCGCCCCTCCCCAAGTGTTTGTTTTACATAGAACTGAGCAAAAATAATACAGCTGTATTTTGACCCCTCTGTCTCTTTAAATTTGGACTGGAAGTTCTTTTCATTCTGTGTTTCTACAGTACCTAGCACAATGGGGTCCTGATCTCTGACTGGACTTCAAAGGCACTGCCATAATACAAATAAATAGTCTATCTTGCAATAGTCTGCAGCAGATCTCTGGTGAACAGGGTGTATTTGCTACGGAGTTTTAAGCTCCTTGCAACGCTCCAGCAGTGGCCTGTATCATCTATGATTCTTACAAATGTACATTAACATTAACAAAGTTTTTCTGGATAAACACGTTGGTTTGTGAGTCTAACACCTGCACAAGCATAAGTGTCCATTTGGGGGCATCTCTTTGGGGTATAAAAGGGCCTATGAGTCAAAACCTCTAATTCTGTACAGTCAATACTGACCCAGTATTTTTTTAAAGTCTCTGATACATTTCTTATATGGATTTTCTGCAAAATATATGACATTTACAGAACCCACATCAGTTCGATGTGCTATAAAGGTTTTTAAGGATTCTCTTTTGGGATGACCTGTATAACTCACTCATAAATTCCTGAAACTCGAGTAATATGGCCATTACAAACTCATGCCGATAAAATCTTTATACTACATCACCATGAATTGTGTATATTTATGTACATGTGCAAACACACACAGGTATAGCCATCATAAAAACTCTTATATTTCCCAAACCTTTGTACAAATGTTCAACTATTACATAAGCCGACCTTATTCTGCCCATGCAACTGTGACTAAGCTCAACCCATGCCAATGGCAAATGTTTCCATAATGACCAATATGCTTTAAAACGGGGAAAGGGACGGACGACTATAAAAGAAATAGAAAAAGTAAAGTCAGTGAGTAGTATACACAAAAAAAGTGATGGATCAGGGTACTATGAAACTCTCATTGCCATTCATTTTATATCATTGACTGAACCCTTGGCTTGACAAATATCGTCCAGTCGGCTGAGACAGGGTTGGGTGATCCAAAATTGTTGCATTATAAATGATACTGGCAAGTCAATAATGTTTTAAATTATTGAGTGGACATCAGTTGATTGAGATAAGGTCATATAACCCTGTGGCCAAAACCAGAGAAACATCTGCAGAGTATGTCTGATGTTTCAGTGTATTTAGAGTAAAGAAAAAAAAAGAATATAGGTGAAATATAGACACATCCCCCAGAATTGTCTTCTTTGTACTGGCTGTCACTGCAGACTGCCACGTTGACATATTAGATTACATGCACCTGCTGCTAAGCCACAACTCGGTCGAAATCCCCTACTACATGCTCTTTGTCCCCCATGCAGGGCACTGAAGCTAATTCAGCCATGGGGATGACGTAGCTTCTTTGAAGCTATCGGCATGGGGAGTAACAGAGGAAATCAAAGATGGGAGGAAGGGGCTGAGTGCTTGAGGATGAGGTTAAACGTAGGGCTGGCCAAAAATTTTTACAAAACTTTTTCAGTAAAAATGGGCATCCAGCAACACCTAAATGTTTTGCAAATTTCTGTCAGTTTCATAAAGCTGCTTACCAGCCAATTTTTTTGAAGTCAGAATATTTTATTTCTACATTTTCAAAATGAAACATTTCATTTTTTTTCAGTTCAGAACAACTTTTTGTTTCAAAATTTCCTTCAATTTTATTTAAAAAATAAAAAACCCTTTATAAATAGTCAAAATTAAACAAAATATTGGATTTGGGATTGGATCAAAACATTGATTCAACCCAAAACACCATTTTTTCAACTTTTCAATTTGCTGAAAATTCCCTCAAACTTCCAGTATTGCTAGAGAACTCAAAACTGATTATTCAGACAGCTCTAGTTAGACTCTGGGTTCAGGGGTCTGCGGTATCCTTGCCCCTGGGGGTTTTCTGTGGGGGAAGGAGGTGTCTCTGGGATAATGGGCCCTGGCTTTGGAAAATCTGGCCCATACACATTGTACTCGTATTACTGGCTACAGTTATAATTAAGGTTGCCTAAGAGATTTGGTCCTAATCTTTCTTCAGTTGCTTATGTCTTCCTAAATCTTTCACTCTGAGTTGAAATTTCAAGGCCTAGTCTCTATTGAAGTGTGATTTTTTTTAAAAAATGGAGGTAAAAGTGGTTCAGCCAATTTTGAGAATGAATTCAGTGGAGAGGAAAATACCACTTCTCCCCACCATACTTTAATTGTGAACAGCTCTAGTGCTGACACAGCTGGGAGTAGAAAGTCGAACCTGGCAGCAAGATGGCACTCAAGGTACCTTTCTGTGTGCTAGTGAATTGGCTTTGATTTTGCTGTGAGAAGAGGGCTTTTGAAATTATAGGTGAAATGAGAAAAGGAAACTTTTTAAACAAAACACTTTGTAATAATCTTCTATCATTGATCTCAAAGTCAAGAATTGCCACAATAAATCCGACGTATGGTAGGAGATGAGTCAGGAAGAGAGCCAGCCTGATTGCTGTACAAGAAACTGGATAGGAAAATGGTTTTAGGACTGTTGCTGGTTCTTAAATCTCTCACACTATTTCACCACTTTGCCTGTCTCTTCCGCTGTGAAATGGAGGCTATCACATTAATATTTTAACATCTGCAGGTATTTGAAGAATGAGCCATTAAGAAGGAGAGGTTCCTGACTCTAAAAATGTTTACATGAGTGCAACTACAAATACTAACATTCTGCCAAAATATCTGACACCAGATCTTCTTTGAAATGTGATGCACTGTGGGTGTGTGCAGGCTTACCCTGGGCTCCTACACAGTTTTTGGCTCCACACCCCCGACAAATTTACCCAGGCTTCTACAGGGTCTCTACTGGTAGTAAATCCCTATAAAAGGGAAGGCGAGGCTTTCAGAGGCAAAAGTTGCCCCCAATCTTTCCTTTAATGGGAGGTTCAGGCAGCCAGCACATCCTCAGAAATGTCATGCTTCTCCCCAGCAAAAAGTAACAGACTCCTTTGCCCCATGATTAAAGCACTACGCATAAGGCTGGCCTGAGGGTCTGTAGAGGAATTAACAGGATGGGTGTAACTACCAATGTTAACTGACCATTTTTATATACAACATTTGTCTGTGTTGGTGAATGGGAGGATCTTCATTTTCCACCAAGCTTACTGATGGTGAAGGGATGTTATATCATATAGGTAAAGCAATGGAACATAGCTGTATGGAACATAGCTAGTATGGTAATACTTTAAAATAGAGGTTTAATCATTGCTCTATTAACATCTTCAGCATTCATTATAATAATAATATAAGCTCATTTGGTTTTAATATAGATGTAATGAGTAAAGGATTTCCGCTGTAATTCAGCATTACGTAAAATGCACCATTATTTTACCACTAACACTGATTATGTAATACTGAATGAAATTAACATGCTCAGTGAGATCACTCATATTGGTACAAATGTCTGAGGCAGCCTTGACCCTGAAGGGAAATACAGGTTTCTTGCTCAGGTCTGTTTGTGCTCTACTTTGCTAATAGGCATCAATCTGAGAATCATGTATCAGCAGAGAAAACCTATGTTTGAAGCAAGTGCCATGAGAATCATGCCCACAGAGGACAGAAGAACTTTGTTGGTATTAAAGACATTTTGCGACTTTCAGCTGGACAATTGTGACCCTAGAAAGTGTGGACATAACACAGTGACAATGACCCATTCAGAGGACAAAGTCACTAGAAGAAAAATCACCACAGTGCCAAAGTGACCATCTACAGGGGCACAAGAAAAGCAAGACAGCTGCTACATCACACCTGGCCATGAGGACGCACCTAGCAGTCAGTGAACTTGTTTACAGTCTGATTCAAAACTCACTGAAGTCAGTAAGTGGGTTTTCATTTATTTCAATGGGCTTTGGATCACTCTTAAAGATATGTAAACATTATTTAGGCAAAGATTATTTCAAATGCCCTCTCTCAGAATACACTATTAGCTGAACGACAAAATACACTTCTGGTATGAGTACAGACACTGCATAGAATACACATAACTGTTTAGCCTGTGTATACATTCTCTTTTGTGACTGATCAACAGAGGATAGCTGCCAGCTATTTCTCCCAGGTAATAGATATAGGCCTGATACAATTTCGACTGACATAATTAACATTCTTTCCAAATTATGGAGGACTTTATTTCACAGGTTAAATGATAGCGGTTTGTCCTTTAGTGCTGAAGGTCCAGAGTTCAAGTTCTGCTGTTAACCAGGATGAGGGTTGCTACACACAGATTTTAGAACAGATCACAAAAAGACTACAACTACCTTGGAAGTCCACCTACTACAACTTGTGTTTAATTGAAAATGAGTAACAGGTTACTAATAACAAAATTTACATTTTATTCTCTTTTGTGGGATGCTTTATATCAACTTTTTTTTTTTTAGAATTGCTTCACTATTTATTTACATGCCCACTGGTAATACTAAAAATATATCCCTTTCTTAAACCAGTACATCATTGTTTCAAGTTTTGTTGAGCCCTTCTGCATCAATAACTAGTCTGAAATGGACTGTAAGTATATTCTAGATCCTTCTCAAAAGAATCTTGTGCACTGTCAGAAACACTAGAAGGGAGAAGTATACAGAGAGGAGTATGTAGAGGCTAATAAAGAACAGTTATTTCCTAGAATAAATTTTTTTTTTTAAATTTTCACTCAAAGTATTTATGCAAACCAGTGTTATGCTGGGATTCTTTTTGTAAAAGCCTGTGAATTGGCATATACTGTAGCGCAGCTAGTTTCTAAAATGCCACTTCAGCAGCACCTTCTGTACAGCTGCCAGATGAGCACTTAACTCTCTTAAGATTTTGAATTCATGAGAAATGCCAATATTAGGGAACAACATGAATAGAAGTATTACTATTGTAAGCAGACTTACTGCCACGAGGAGTGGGGGGGAAATATCTGGAAGGTGAAAATGTTGTGTATTATTATTTCTGTACATATCCTGTTTGGAACAAACTAAAACACTATTAAATACATATAGTAAAAACTTGTGAAATGGATAACTTGTTGAACCAAAATATTGTTCTTTTAATGACTGTTCATTTAGCTACTATTTGCTGAGGAGGGCTCAGCAGTTTTATGAAATATATCTCAGTCTGATACACAGGTAATTGATTCATGGACTAGATCTATTTTATTTAGTCAGATCACATTTCTAATGTATTTTGCCTTTTTTTGTGCAGAGAGAATTTACTCTTTTTAATGGGTTTATTCCCTGAGGATATAGTCTTGATACTTCTCCATTATTTAATGTTTTCTTTGTTTTGGACACAAACTATTATTCCTATTAACAGATACTGTAATAGCCCCAGTCCTATGCTGCATGTCTACACTTCAGCTGCAAGCAAGCATCCCAGCCCGGGTAGACGGATTTGTGCCAGCTCCATTCAAGCTAGCATGCTAAAAACAGCTGTGTGGATGTTGCAGCACTGGCAGAGACTCAGGCCAGCCACCTGAGCTCAAACCCACCTTACCCCTTAGGTGGGAGTGTGGGTGGCTAGCCCAAGCTTGTGCCACAGTCATAACATCCACACAGCTATTTTTAGCACACTAATGCATGTCTGTCTATGCGGACTTGGAGGCTTGCACTCAGCTGAAGTGTAGATATACCCTTAGTGATTTGGAGCCTCAGTTTTTGAGTGCCCAACCCAAGACATCTCAGAACAGCCCCGTTTTCAAAGTATTGAGTACCTATCCTCATGGATGCTCATAGGCCATTTAAGGTATTAATTTTGGTAGCCAAGAATTGAGGCACCAAAAATGACTAGTCCCTTTTGAACATTAAAGTCTTGATTTTTCAGGAGTGTTGAGCACACACCAATGGGTGCTGAGGGTGTCTAGCATGTCTGAATATGAGGGCCTTTGTGTTTAAGTGGGAAATACTGTACAGAAAAAATCTTTTGATTCTCGTACAATGGACGCCTCACTTTACCAAACTCTTTCACTATTGGAAATATTAGCTGCAACCAAGAGCTCAAGGAACTTTGTTTCTTCCGCTGACATTCCATTTTGAACAAGTTGAAGAAAACTTTGCACTTCATTTAATCTGAATATCAAACTTCTCCCCGACAGAGAATGACATCAAATGATTTTCTACTGTGCTATAAATGCATTAAGCAAGGGCACACATTCATATTTGTAAGGAAACTAATGTAGTAGGAAGACAGCCTGAGACATAAGCCCTTGTACTGTATTAGACGCCTGGTATGAGGCAGGGCCTGCTCACAGAATCTGGCAAGAACAGGCTTAATATTGCAAAAATACACATTCTCAGAAAGTGCTAAGCACAAAGTACTCATGCAGACATGCTGGCCCTCTGAAGGAGGATGAATTTCATCCCCTGTGAATCCCTGGTTCATTCATATGTTTCCCAGGCATCAAAGGACTCAATGGGCAGACTATTACCATGTACGAATACTAAAGGAACTAGGCAACACTGCAATTACTAGAGGACTAAGAGTCACAGTTGCTTCAAAGCAGAGGATATATATTTATTAAAAGAAGTCATTGCAGCCTATTAAGTAAATAAGAGGCTAACAGTTGTCTAAATATATCTTTATGTGATATCCTGTAACACCAAGTAAATCTGAGTTTGGAACATTTAAAAATGGCCTACGTGCATATTTATTCAATATACTAGTCTACCATGTCAGGCTAACGCCTTTCCTATAAAAACCTCTCTTTTCATCATGTTACATTTTAAACTATTGAAATTATAGCACTAAAAATAAGACTATTTTGAAAGGCCTGCCTTGGTCACACAACTGTACATTTTCCGGTTAAAGATGGTACTCCCTCTACTGACTGTTTGATGGTGGCCTATGTGAAAATTAGTTTGATGGTTTCTCTTCAATTTCTTGCACCTTCTTAGCAGCCTCTGCAAAGAAGCCAAACACTGAATTCACTGCTAAGGCACAGTGGGTGAGTAGAAGGGAAAGCCTGTACATGGATAACTGGAGACCATGGCGGTACTATTTCAAGCCCACAGTACACTTCAGTATATCTCATTACACAGTACACCACAACACTCACATTAATCAAGGGGAAGGAGCTAATGAGAGAATGAAAATCAAAATAATGCTGAGGTCATCTTTTTTAAGGGAAAAAGCAAAAATGTTTCTCTTTTTGTTAAATGTACAATTTTAATAAATACTCATTAATTGCTCTCAAAGTGAACGACTCCAAGTGTTCTGTAAACTGGAGAAACCATCATTGGTTATGTAGTGCCACTGATTTCCAAAAATCATTGTAGCAAATACATTTGTAAGATAATTTTTTTTTTCCTGTGGACCAACACCCATATGTTAGTAGAACAAAAAAGAAAATAAGATTGCATTTTGTTCCTCTGAGCTGAGGTTATTTTTTTAGATGACATCATTAATCAGATTTGACAAAAATAGCAACATATTAGATCATTAGATAATTTTTTAAAAGATCCTAGGACAGTGAGGTGGCAAAATTGGCCATTTTTCTGTTTTGTGACAACAGACTGAGACCTATCTTCTCATTTATTTGCCTTCCACGAGAACCACAAATTGATATATTAACAGTAGTTCACAATATATCATGTCTATTCTTCACTACCCTCCCTGAAACTATTTAAAAATTCTGTTTCAAGCCAATGGAAATGAAGATAGTCACAAACTTTTGTGGAGGAGAGGGATCTTTAATCTAGCAGATGACAGCATAACATGATTCAATGGTTGGAAGTTAGAACAAGGTAAATTTAAACGGAAAGGAAGGTGCAAATTTTTAATGGTGAGGTTAATCAATCATTCGAAAAAACTCACCAACAGATGTGCTCAATTCTCCAAGACTTGAAACTTTTAAATTAAGATTAGAATTATTTCTAAAAGGTTTGCTTTAGTTTAACCATAGGTTATTGGGTAGAGCTTCTGAAACATTTTTTTACTAAAAAATGCAGATTTGTGTTAACTGAAACCAGTTTGTGTAATTTTGGGAAAATTGTTTTGGTTAAGAAAAAAAAAACACCTGGCAGAAATCTCAGAACAGAAGAGGGATCAAACCTAGTCTTCTATGTGCCAGGTGACTGGCCTAACCACTGAGCTAAAGGTTATAAGGGGACACTAGCATTTCATCCTCCAGCTGTGTTTTGTCAGTCTAGCCCCTTTATTTCATTCTCTTTTGCTAAAAAATACTCCAAATGGAACATTTTGTTTTGAACCAAATGAAAAATTTACTTGACCCAAAATGAAATTCTAACAATTTTCAATATTGTTTCAACCCAGAACCATTTTTTTGGAACTGTCAATAAACTGAAAAATCAGTTGTTTGCCCGGCTCTATTATTGGGCCTGATGCAGGACATTCTGGGTGAAAATATATGGCCTGTGCTATGTAGGAAGTGGGGTTAGATGATCACAGGGGTTTTTATAGGCCCTAAAACCTATTAAATATAGGAAACTAACATATAATGCAAACATTTTGGTTAATATTTTCTCATGAATGTTTATCAACCTAAAGATAAAACCCAGAGCTTACCCTGGGCTGAAGTTTCTTGCTTATCTGAAGAATAAACTAGCTTGGGCTCAGATCCTGCAAATGGCTCAACAAGAGCAGACTCCAGCTCCTATGAAGAACCTCAGGAAGTCAGCAAGATTCCATGCAGGTGAAGGAACTGCCCACATGAAGATCATTACAGGATCGGGTCCTTAGTGTGAACTGTCTGCTGCCCTGCATTACCAATAAAACTCATCTCTCACCCAGAGATAGTAGACTGACAGCGCTAGGTTCCTCCCTGATACAAATCCATTGAAATCAGTGGAGCTTCCCTGGCATGGATTTGACCCGGACTGTTGAGAATTCTCTAACATATCTTCTGTTGCCTTCTGCCATTTTCTTTTGGACAAAGATTAAAGGGAGTGGGGGTAAAAAGAAAACCAAGTGAAAAATTTGCAAAAAGCATTGTGAAAAATTGTTCGTACCTTTCATTGAAAACTGTAGGCAAAAGTTCTCCAGCCAGCACTAACTGAGGCCCAAATTCAGCAGCAACATAAATGATGATGTGAGTTATCTGCTGCATTAAGAGGTCAGAATGCAGAAATGGCAAAGTAGTGTGACTTGCACCCATCTGGTACTCAGTGAGTATGCCACAGATTTGGTGTTATGTGGGGACCAAATTCAGTCCTGCAGTAAATGGGTGCAAAGAGCACTGAAATCTATAGGAGTTTTTCTCAGTTAAGAACCACAGAATTAGGCCCTGTTTGGGTCTAAGACACAGCTTACTATATGCTATTATTGATATATGATCTGAGCAGCCAGCAGTTTAGTTGACTTAAAACTAATCAGAATATAATCTCAGTTTTCTTTATGAGAAATCTAAAATAAAATAATAGGTAGGAAAACCTCATCTGGATTTATGAGGATTTACACACAATCCCCACACACTCCTAAGCATTATATATTATACATCTTGTAAGGCACTTAACAGCCAAATAAAATAAAAAAAGGAAAAATCATTGAGCATAATCTTAATGAAAACATTATATTGTGATGACACTTACATGATAAAAGACGACAAGGGAAATTATTCTAACTTTTATGAGATACATAGATGGTACAGCTTCCATGTCACGTGATATATATACCAGTGATTTCTTTTTTAAAAGGGATGTTATGCATTCTGTAATTATTAATATAACAAGGTGACCTACTAGATTATCAAAGAAAGACAGGCATTTAAAGGAAAATTCTGTTCATAAAATCAGAAAGGCAGAGAAGAATAGGAATTGGTGAAATATTCTTTACACATTTTAAGAAAGAAAGAGAGGCATCTGGTTACATTACAAATATTCCAAGTATTGCTGTGATGAAATAGAAAAAGCATCTGCCATTTCTAGAGGCCATCCACAGAAATGCTCTGATCCTAAAGGAAGTTGAACAGAATCAGAAGAATATATTTTACTAGGAACAAGAGGATCAGTTGTTCCCTGGTCATACACAGTCTTGCAGAGAAGTGAGGGGTAGTATGGTACATATTGATTGAGAAGGATAATAGAAGCCATAGGACTAGAGAATCCACTCAACTTCCCAAAGAAGAGATATAAAAAGAGCAGAAAGATGGCAAATTTTCCTTACAGAGGATTCTACTAAAATACTTTTCCAATAGCAACAGTCATACCCATGTAGCCTGTCTCAGTAGGAGATTATCTGTTTGCATTTTAGATTATGGCTTGGTGTTGTACTGTATAACATTGCCTTAAAATGAAATATGTGCATGATAAAATCCATTATAATAAAAATACTCTTCTTCAAATAATATACTTTTGAGCCCAGCAGAATTTTTATTATACTAGCATTTAATTTATAATCCATTGGAGGTTCTTTACTAAATGTGACCAACATTTTCAAACTCGGGTAGTTAAAGTTAGGGACCAAACTTAGCCACTTAAATAACTGGCCTAATTTCAAGAGACTGCTACAACTGATTCCCATTTTATTTAGATATTAAAATATAAATTTAAGTTAACAAAAGTGTTTAAGTCACATGAAAATCAATGTGAGTTAGACCCCTAAGCCGCTTTGGAATGTTGTAGATCCTCCCAGGCACCCACCTACAATGTTACGCCTAAATAGCTTTGTAAATTTGCCCCTACATGCAGATCTATCCCTGTCCCCAGTGGAACAGACAGGGAAGCATTTATTACACATCTCAGTTTTGAAAAGCTCTTACCTGAAGAAAAGTTAATACACTAAACTTCTATAAAAGTGAGGCTTTGGAGACAGGCTAAGCTGCTGTTGATTGGTGCTGACTGGGCACAGTAAAGGCATGCTGAAAGAAGACTCAGTGACAAACATCAACTGGGGCACAGCAACCAATGCTACAATAATCCAAGCTAAGCTGCTGCAGTAAGCATGGACAATATTATAGAGAGAAGAGTCTATTAGAGATGAGATAGATGTCATGCTCATGAAAGGCAATACTATAAGAAAGGGATAGAATTCATTCTAACCTGGAAATAAAACAACACATCTGGACCAAACGGATATATGGGATTATATATAAGAACGACAGAAAGAAAACAGGCAATAATGACTAGGAAAACTACATACAGAATCAAAGAGCTTGAATTTTGGGACATTTGGGGTCAAAACAGAATCCTGATGTTTCACACAGGCATGCAGCTTTATTAAGAACATTGTCATAACCTCTCAACAATGCTCCGTGTTCATCAAGTTAAGATGTACGGTCATATATGAGGCCATTGTAACTATATAAACTGTATGTGCGTGTGGTAAACGTCTGTCTCAAATCTGGACTTAGAGTTCAACATCTGAGTGTTTACTGTGAACCTTCCCCCAAGCTTATACCCAGCTTGGATTTTATCTCGCTGCCACCAACTAGGACTATTTAGGGTTCCTAGTTACCCCGAGTCACCCCAACCTTTCCCTGGGGGACCCCCAAGACCCAGAACCCCTGGGTCTCCCTATCTCA
>NC_133770.1:253378619-253453414 GCF_003597395.2 Chelonoidis abingdonii | reverse complement strand
ACACAATTCCCGCCCCTGACTTTTAAAAAATCCAGTTCTCTGATTGGTCCTCTGGTCAGGTGTTTGGTTCCCTTTGTTCACCCTTTACAGGCAAAAGAAAATTAACCCTTACCTTACCTATCTACTTATGACAGTGCGTGCGAATGCACATATGCACAGGAGTTGTCACTATAAATGCCAGCGGGGCAAAATATTTTAATGCAATCATTTTGCCAAAGGAAGCTGTGATGGGTTGGATCACAGAACCCCTCCAGGAGCTGCCACCTGATGTGCCAAGACTACTTCTGCCCCTGCTTTCCCTGCCACCATGGGACCCCAGCACCCTGTCTTGCTGAGCCAGACACACCCGTCTGCTCCAACAAAGAACCAGGGTCTGAATTACTTGCCCCAAAGCTGCAGGCCTGACTGACAGCAGCTACAGAAGTGTTCCTGTCTTTAATGCTCAGATACCCAACTCCCAATGGGGTCTAAACCCAAATAAATCCGTTTTACCCTGTATAAAGCTTATATAAGGTAAACTCATAAATTGTTTGCCTTCTATAACACTGATAGATAGATATGCACAGCTGTTTTCCTACCCCAGGTATTAACACACTCTGAGTTAATTCATAAGTAAAAAGTGATTTTATTAAATACAGAAAGTAGAATTTAAGTGGTTCCAAGCAGTAACAGACAGAACAAAGTAAGTCACCAAGCAAAATAAAATAAAACACGCAAATCTACGTCTAATCAAACTGAATACAAATAAGATCCTCACCAGTTCCAGAACGCTCCCTTTTACAGACTAATCTCCTTTTACCCTGGGTCCAGCAATCATTCACACCCTTGCAGTCACTGTTCTTTGTTTCAGTTTCTTTCAGGTATCCTGGGGGGTGGAGAGGCTCTCTCTTTAGCCAGCTGAAGACAAAATGGCAGGGTCTCCCAGGGGTTTAAATAGACTTTCTCTTGTGGGTGGAGACCCCATTCCTCTCTCCTATGCAAAGTCCAGCTCCAAGATGGAGTTCTGGAGTCACATGAGCAAGTCACATGTCCATGCATGACTCACAGTTTCTTACCAGGTAGCAGCCATGAGTCACATGATATCTTTAACGTCCTCAAGTAGACTTCTTAAGTGGATTGGAGCATTCCAAGATTCATTGTCCTTTAAGTGTTTCTTGATTAGGTACTTAATTTCAGCATTCCTTTCTCCAGGAACTGACCAAATGCTCAGCTAAGGTTATTTTGAAATCAAGCCAATACACAGCCAATATTCATAACTTCAAATACAAAAATGATACATGCATGCAGATAGAATTAATAGATTCAGTAGATCATAACCTTTACATAGATATGTTACATAGCATATGTAGCACAGATAGATTCAGTAAATCATATTCCAGTTATGTCATATTCCCACATAGTATTATGGGGTAGAGTGTCACAGAAGCAATAGAATCAGTCACTCCTAATCTTTGAACGAGGTACATACAATGAATTTCCTTGCACAAATGGCTGCCTCCAGCTTTCTGGTGCCCTCTTGCCCCGAAGCCTAGGATTCTTTTGTGGCACTGGCTCTCATGCTTCTCTAGTGCTGAAGATTCCGTGCAGTTATATAATTTTTGCAATGCACTTGTCTAACTGCCTTTGCAATACTTATTGAATGATCTGCCTTTTCTGATCCATACATGTCTCAGACCAGGATTTTCCTAACACTTTAAGACCAGTGATTGTTGTTCAGGGCTGGTTTAGTCATAAATCCATAGAATTTAAGGTCAAAAGGAACCATTAGATCCCCTAGTCTGACCTCCTGTACAACAAAGGCAATAGACTTTCATTCAGTTACTCCTGTATTAAGGCAATAACTTGGGTTTAACTAAAGTTTATCTTCCAGAAAGGCATCCAGTCTTGATCTGAATACTTCAAGTGATGGAGAATCTACCACTTCCCTTGGTACTTTCTTGCAATGGTTAATCACACTCACTGTTAAAAATGTGTGCCTTATTTCTAATGATAATTTGTCTGGCTCTAATGTTTAGCCATTGGTTCTTGTTATGCCTTTCACCGCTAGATTAAAGAGCTCTTTTGTACCCAGTATTTTCTGCTCAGAAGGTACTAATACACCTTAAGTCAAACACTTCTGATGGCATAGACTCTTTGACCTCAAAAAGAGAAAGTAAAAAAAAAACAAAAAACAATGATCCTGTCAATAAAAACAGTGACAATAATAATCTCCCAGGCTGCTAGAGCTGAGTCTGAAATGATCAAAAACATTTTTTTTCAAAAGTTGTCAATAGGTGCCAGAACGAACTGGAAAGCACAATAGGTCACATTATAGATGCCCCTCTAGGGATAAACTCAGTGTATAAAACTGAAACAATGGCAAAATTGTCCATAAAGGAAAGGAAGGGTGAAAAACAAAGGAAAACTAGGCGAATACAGAAGAACAAAAAACAAAACAAAAAAAAATAATGGATCAACTTATGCTTTTTACACAAAGATGATAATTTAATATTTTCAGAGATGTAAGAAAGGCAATCACATCCTTTATATTGAAAGATAATGCAACTATCGCTGGCACTGAAAATATGATTTCTTGACAGTAAGAGAAAGAGCCTTGGGAAAATCAAGTCATAATCAATATTGAACACAGATGATAGTCAAATTTAATCTGAAGATCAGTCATTGTTTGAGGTCCTACAGATATTCACAGTTTCAATATTGCTTATATCCTGTGGTTTTATTAAATCCTTTTTTTTGGCTTCTAAAATATATTTTACATTATATAGTACACACACACACACACAGACACACACATATACACATGGTTGATCACTGGGGATCTAACAGGTTTAAGACCCACAGATGATAATTTGTTTTTTCTTTAAGCAGATATCTTTGGAGAAATTTTAACTTTAATTGTACCCCATGGGAAGTAAGGTTCCATGCTTCCTTTACAGGATTGAGGATTGTATTAATCCAGGGTGGTAGATATTTAAACAGTAGCTAATGCATACTAAAGATATGCAACATATTCATACCTGTACAAAAGGCTGTACAAAGTATCCCTTGTGTAATAATATACTTCTGCTCTACATTTATTAGAAGTCCATTTTCTTTAAGCAGCTTATTATTGTCAGTCTTCTGAGCGGTTACTTAAATTTCATCTCAGCTGGGGAATCATCTCACACTGGAGATCATCTCCAACTCTGACCCATTGAATTTAAACTGATCAGAAGTTTAGAACCATTGACCCAACTTTCTCAGTCTTTGCATAGTAGATCTTAATGAGTACTACAAAACAATTTTTTTTTTCTATATGTAGGACTGGATAAGGAATTCCTCTTTGTATTGTATTATTCATTGGTTTAATTAGCATATAATTCATAATGATATAAAGAGAGACCATGTCTTTTTGCATCAGAACAAGAAGACAAAAATTAACAAACTTTCAATATTACATATGTATTCCTGCTTTTTGTGTATTATTATTATTTATTTATTTATTGTGGGTCAGATTTTCCAAAGAGCTCACATCCAATAGCTCCCACTTACGCACTTAAATAAATGGTCACATTTTCAGAAGTGTTAAGCACTAAACAGTTCTCCATTCTCATACAAATTGAGGCTTACAGTGAGAGCTGCTGGGAGCTGAGTACTTCTGAAAAAATCTATCCCTGTCTATTTATGGCAACACTCAGGTTATGTCTACACTACTGTGATAAATTGACCTACGCTATGCAACTCCAGATACATGAATAACGTAGCTGGAGTCGATATATCTTAGGTTGAGTTACCATGGGGTCTACACCATGGGGGGTTAATGGGAGAAATCTCCCATTGACTAACCTTACTCTTCTCATCGGGGGTAGAGTACAGAGGGACCTGCAGTCCATTTGGCAGGTCTTTACTAGACCCACTAAATCAGCTCTCAGTGGATTGATCCCGGAGCATCGATCCTCGCTGTAGTGTAGACCTGCCCTCTGAATGTGGTAGATGTTTTTCCACACATTCAGAAGGGACAGTCTTCACTGTGAGGAACTAACATACCAAGGACAGACAGGATGTAGACAGAATTTAGGGGGGTTAGAAATAAGGTATATTTACATAACCCAATTGGATTCAATCTAAGCAGCATGACAGAAGTGGGTCTTTAAGCGGCAGGTTAAGAGCCCTGCAACTGAGCTCAGGGAAGCTGTATCATGCACAGAGGGCATGAATATGGAAGTGAGCATAGAGGCAACTAGTGGGTAGACGATGACCAGGGTGGGAACAGTAGTGGAGTGGAAGGGATGGGGTCAATATGAAGCTGAAACAGGGAGTGCTTAACATCTTTATCTTAAAACTGCATTAATGATGGGCCATAAAGGAGGGTAGACATACCAATGGAATCTGTGAGTTCCATTATGTTTGGCTGGATGCCTCCAGAAACCAGCCACCCTTGCCATTTAATGTGACAGATCTTTCTTTTAAAAGACAGTGGATGAAATCCTGGCCCTATTGAAGTAAATGGGAATTTTGCCTTTTACTTGAGTGGGGCCAGGATTTTACCCCATATCTTTAATATTCACCTTTTTCAACACTATTTAACTACTTGGCACTAGCTATATATCCATTATGTAGTATATATGCTCATATGTGCTAATTAAGAAGCAGTCATTACAAATCTGCTATCATTAGGCTTGATTAATCTGGGCGGTTTCCAATAAAGCTGCTGTCCCAGTTAAGTCAAGTGCACTGCAATAATATTTTACATTTATATAGCACCTTTTATACCAAAGCACTGTACCTAGTAGACAGATAGATCAATACTATATTACAGCAGGACTCTGCGGATGTGGGCAGCAGACAGCTGTCAAACTGTGCACTCCACCACAGTGGGAAGAGGGACATCTTATACACTGATACTGAAGTGAACTCCTCATCTTAAAAAATGTGATAGCAGGTAGAGGTTCAAAGTAAAATCCTGGCCCCGCTGAAATTGATGGCAAAGCTCCCATTTACATCAATGGAGCCACATTTCTACCCTCAAATTTTTAAGTTCTTGTCTGAAAGATGTACAGAGCAAACAGCTTAGAATGCACTTTATTTATCTTGAGGGTGAAAAGCAAAGACAAACCCGCCTAGATCTGAGCCTGAGTTTCAAGGCAGACTAAATATTTTAAATCTGTTGCTTAGACTTCTCCAGAAGTGCCCAAGTCAATTCTGGCTGTAATCTGTGTTCCTTTTCTCACCTTCTCTCTTGTAAAAAATCCACCCTCCCCCATGCTTTTTAGTGTGTATCCTCTGGGAATTTCCCATCAGGCTTAGAGGAAGACAGTAAGCATGGACCTAGCTGTTCAGAAACCTAGATTTTAGTCTTAGGTCTGATGCAGGTTTGGTGAATGTCCTTACACAAATCATTTAAGTTCTCTGTGCCTCTGTAAAATGGGATCATAATGCCAGCCACCACTGTAAAGTGACTTAATTATAGAAAATATATTTTATATAATAAAATAAATCAAATATCTGTACTTACCATTTTATCTAAAGAAATTGTTAACCAAGAAGTCACTGCAGGTGTGAGGCTAAATTACAAGGCAGATGTACAAAGACAGCAGGAAGGGGATGGAAATTAGGTTAGTAAGGAAACAGAGCAAGATGAAGGTAGAACTCTGTAGCCCAAATAAAAACACATTTAAATTGTGCTGCTCAATGCTCCAGTTTTTGTTAAATCATGACAACTAGTTTATATTTAACTAATAATTAATATATTGGACCACACACTCTGGTACAATGGAGGACACCAAAAAAAAAAAAATCATACATATAACCTTTGCAGAAAACCCTCAATTTGCACATGACAATTGAGCAGTGGCCCATTTTCACAAGATATCACTCACTTTGCATGCACAAGTGTTGAGCTTTGTGTGCACAAGGCGTGCAAAACCAATTTTAGAGGCATGCCCATTGTGCTTACAACTGGAAATATACCCTCATTGTGACTTAATATGAATCATCTAAAATCAAAGATCAAGTGCTGTGATTATGAGCCCCTTGCAATCATTTTACAGTGTACATTTTAACAGAAAACAAAGATATTGATTTTGTGTGCAAATCCCCAAGCACAGCTAGGTAGGCCTATTGAGAGTGTGTATGCTGCATAGACACTATGCTTACATCTTACACTGATGTCAAATGGCAACTTTGGGGGAACGCCTGAAACAACATTAAAGGGTTCTGAAGGGAATTACAGCCAGCCATGCTTGGCTGGAGGAGGTTTGCTGTGATACACATCTTTGAAGATGGTAAGAAAGGGATACAAAAAGGTTTATTAATGAAGTGGAGATTTTGACCTGAGAATGGAAAAAGAAAAACTTGACTTTTATAAATGAAGCCAAACTATTATTTTACTTGTAGCATAGTCACAAGGGTGTTTCCATTTTCCTTTAAAATAACTCATTAATTCATTCCCTCATTATGGTAGACATGGCTGGACAACCTTCTCCCGCTCCTAGAGTTTCATGTTTTGTAATCATGCATCTTCACCAGTAGAGTATCAAACTTCTGACAGTAACATGACTATGAAGATCAAGGTAGTCACCTAACCTGAAAGTAATAATATTATGTTCTAGTAAATCAAATGTCCAAATAAATGAACATTTCCTTCTTAACATGCCACATTCTGGAGTGATCAAAGTGCAACCTCTTGGTCAAACACAAGCCATGGAACTCAATGATACAGCTTTCAGCTACCTCCATCTTCAGTGTAACCCTTGGTACGCCACGGTATACAGTGTTAACACAGGTGGAGGCCACAGGGTCAAGCTGGAGTGTGATATGTTGGGACTGATAGCCTCAACAAGCCATGCAACTGCACAAATATACCAGGCGCAATGCTCCTGGCGAATTGCCAATGGCATCCTTTGCAGAGAGCCCCTACTGTGCTGTATAAACAAAAAAACAGATTTTAAATAATACCAACAAAGGAACATCTTTACTCCAAACAAGTCTTGTGTGACCAATGACACCGATTAGTAATATCTGTAATACTTATCTGAACTATCATTGTTTATTCATGCAATTGCATGTTCTAAGAATTTATACAAGTCTTCCAAAACCATTATCTCAATGGGATCAGCCAAAAAAGTAATTGTATAAGTCAAATGGAAAAAAAAAGATTTCTAATGAAATTATATTGCATATAATATATGGATTTTATTCCTTTTTAGAATAATCCTGGATCATCTAATACAACTGAATCTGAATTCACATTCTGTAATAGATTCTGATCCATCATACTGGGCACCACTCAATGCAATGAGTGGGATAATAAGCAACCTTTACCAACTAATTAATCAAAAGCTTCTGATAGTCATTAATTTTTCATTTTAATGCAGATTATAGATATAATTCACTCCAGTATTAACTGGCTGGTTAAAAGATTTTATCATTCAGTTTTAATATGAATAAAGGATGATCCTACTAAATTATGTCTAGATGAAGCTTTAAATAGTTTCAGTTTGAGAAATGACTGAAAAATAGTTCAAGGAAACAAACACTTATAGGAATCTTCCTTAATTACGTATAATTTATTACTTTGCTGTATTAACCCAAAAAATAACTTTGTATTGTGAATTTACATGTGAATAAAAATAGACTGAAACTAACCATAGCCTGCAGGAAATTGCCTCCATTTCAAATGAGACATTAACTGAAATATATAAAGCATAGGCCAGTCGCGATAATATGGACAGCCATGAATTAATTCTTCCTTGGCAATTCGTTCACGCTTAGCTATTTCCTGAAAGACAGATAAACGTTCAACAGTAATGATAAAATATGTAAAAGAAGAAAAAACCTAAAATGAAAAAGGCAGCAAAGAAAAAAAACACTATTTGCCTATTAAAAATCCATAATGTAAAGCAAATTTTGAGAAGCATGAGGTTTATTTTTAGGTAGGTTTTGTGATAATAGAGCCAAAATACTAATCTATAGTAATTATAACTTGAGAAATAGTGATTAGAATTTCTTTTTCCTAATTGTGAACTTTTTTAGAAAATGATGAAACACACTTGTAATTTTTTTTAATGGGAGGGGAAAACCTTACTCTAAAATCCCGTCTCTGCTGCAGAAGTCAGTCTTGTCAGTCTCAACACAGAGGCACTGATCCTTTAAAGTATAAAGCTGCTCCTTAGAAAATCAAAAACAGCTGATTTGTGAAGCAACAAAAAGGATGCCTTAAAAATGTGTTTTCACTTTGAGTAGTACTAGGCTTGGGCCCGATTCACAATATGCTCGTGTTCTCTTTCTACAATATTTAAGCACACTTCATTAACATAGCTTAACACCCAGATCTTGTAAACATGACTTTTTGTCATTTACAACAACCTAGAGTTACACCCATTACTTCCCGGGCTCCATCTAGCATTCCAAAGATTATACAATCTAAGAGGAGGATGGGCACAAAACACACATTATTATATCACAGGAAGAATTGCATAATGTATGGAATTTATCTTTTCAAACCTCTCCATTACTTACTCTACATTTTAGCAGGTAACTTTTTCTTGTTTGTCAGAAAAGGAACTGAATAAAAATTACAGATGAATTTTACAGATGAAAAATAAAGGCAGCCAACATACTCCGTGGAACAGCTTGATCCTCCTCTTCAATTTAAAAATGCATCCACTGTATCTTGGAAGTTGTAGTGTTTAGATGTTGCTTGTAACTATTAGAACTGGGAGCACTGGCTGTTGGGAGTCTAAAAGGACAGGAAACAAGAAGGAGAGGGGAGGAGTTGAGGAGGCAGAGTGAGAGAGTTACAGAGGGTACAGAAGCAGCTTGGTAGAGAGGTTTCCACTTTAAAAATAAAGTCCTGTTGAAGTTTGTTAGTACCATGCGTGGTTGATACAACTTTTTGGTGACAAGGATGGATCTTCTGCCTCTGAACCCACCTGCACCCTTTCTGCAAAGCCCAGATGAGCCTCCAATTGCTTTTACTGCCTGGATCCATATGTTTGAGACTTATCTGCTTGTAATCAGTGCTACAGAGATTTCCGAAGTAAGAAAGCGTGCTCTGGTAATCCTCGGCCTGGGAGCAGATGGGCAGCGTATATTTTACACTTTTCCCTTTGCAGATGATAAATATGAGACTGCACTCACTGCCTTAAAGATCTTTTTTGTGCCAAAAGTGAATGTAGTAGCTAATTGCTACAGATTTTGCCAGCTTGAGCAGAAACCAGTGGAGACTATAATGCAGTATATTGCTTCCCTGAGGAGTCTGATTGTAACTTATGACTTTGAGAATATGACAGATGAGATGATTAGAAACCAACTCATTGAGAAAACAACCAGGCTTCATGTAAGAGACCGCTTACTTCTAGAACCACAACTTACACTAGAAAAAGCAATAACCATTGCTACTCAGATTGAGTCAGCTACAGCTGAAGCCAAAATAATGAGCATGGACACAGGAGGCAGAGTCCAGGCTATGACTCCTTTGCAGAAAAGTTCACTATCACTGCAGACAAACAATTACAGGAAGAAAAATAATGAAAAGCCACTGAATCAACAAATTCAAAATATGGTAAAAGCATGCTATCACTGTGGATGCCCACAACTTCTTGCAAGCTAAAGTCCAGCAAAAGTAGCTCAGTGCAATCATTGCAAAAAGATTGGGCATTTTGCTAAAGTATGTCGCAGTAGCCAGTTCAATCAACAGGTGCATGCAGTTACAATGCCAGATGTTACTGTGCTGAGCGTGGACATAACCACTACTGCACATATTCCAGAACAGATAATTTGCACTGTATACATTTCCGCCATACCCTCAGGCAAATCACACTCTATTCAGCTAATGTTGGACACTGACTAGCAGTATCTATACTACCTGATTCCATCTATTTGCATTACTTTAAAGATGTGCCTCTTACTGAACCCAAACTTCAGTTGGTGTGCTATTTGAAAAACCGTATTCCAGTACATGGCTGCCTGCCAGCAATAATTACTTTTGGTGATTGCTGCGTAACTGCAGAGTTCTACATTGTCCACAAAGGCACTCCTGTCCTTGGCAGAGATTTATTGGCTGCTTTAAATCTCAGGGTAGTTAATGGACGAATAGATCTTTCACAGCAAAGCACTGTTTCAGCCGGGATCCAACACCAGGTTGAGGAGAACCTCGGCTGTGCTTATGGGTTTCTGCATAAAGTTAAAATGTGGAATAATGTGATGCCTTTACTACAGAAATTACGGCGCTTACCATTTTCAGTCAGGGAAGCGGTTTCAGAGCAACTTAGAAAACTTGTTCAAAAGATCATTCATTATTGAAGAGATTAACTCCTCGGAATGGGTTTTGCCTATAGTAGTGACGCAGAAGAAGGGTGGAGGCATTCGCCTTTGTGTGGAGTTAAGGGACCCAAATAAATCTATTGTGATTGACAACCATCCTCTTCCTCACATAGAAGAAGTATTTGAAGAGCTCCACAGACCAAAGATGTTTTCTACTCTTGATTTGCAGAGCACATACCACCAGGTTATGTTGCATGAAGATAGCAAAGACCTCACAGCATTTATTACACATGAGGGACTATTTCGTTTTAAACATGTTCCATATGGTCTCGCATCAGCCCCAAGTGCCTTCCAAAAAATGATGTAATTGATTCTGAAGAATCAACATGGAGTTCAGTGCTATTTGGATGATATTATCGTGTTTGGAAATACTACTGAGGAGCGTGACAACAACCTGCAGTCTGTACTAAACTGCATCAGCAAAGCAGGCCTCAAGCTCAGTAGGTCCAAATGCAAATTTAGACTAACTGAACTCACCTTTTGGAGCATACAATTTCACAGGCTGGACTAAAACCCAATCCAGATCATATGTAGGGGACTACGGAAGACTGTGTCACGGCCTAGCTAGGGTGTCTCCGCTTTCTCGGCGGCCTTGTGAAAAGCCACTGCTTGCTAAGTGGCCGGTCATTGTAGGACACAGCATGCCAGTTATAACTTGCTTGTAACTGGTTGAAACCAGTTTGTATGGCCTTAGGCCAAAGGGGACCATAGCCTGGTGGAAGTCCCTTTTTGCATATGTTGGTTGCTTTTTGTATTGTTGCCATATAGCTTTATGCTCCCGAGTGCCGTCTTTGGACTCCGACCCAGGCCGAGCTGAGCTTCGGTGCTGGGTTCCCCGCCTAAGTGACAGCAACGTCCAGGGTCCCCGTTGCGGATGTGTCACTTTACCTTCATTAAAGCCAAATAACTCACTGTGTGTGTGGGCCTCGTCCTTGCAGAGCACTCAGGCAATTTCAAATACTTGTCCTCCAAAAGATTTGCAAACCTTATGTTCCTTCTTGAGTCTTACCCTCCTGGTATGCAATTATGCTTCTGTCATTGAACCATTACGAGAATTACTACGGAGAAGTTCAATCTTAGTGTGGACAATGGATGCACACTATTAGTGTGGAAATGGTGAAAGACTTGATTGTACGTAGTCCAGTACTTGCACTATTCAGTCCTGCATTGTCCGCAGTGTAACTACTGATGCTTCTGATTATGGACTTGGAGCTGTCCTCATACAACTTCATGAGGACAACACAGAGAGGACTGTTGCATTTGCTTCAAGGACACTAAGTAATGCTGAGAGAAAATATTCTACAGTCGAAAAAGAAGCACTTACTTGTGTCTGGGCTACTGAAAAATGGAGAACTTACCTGTGGGGCTACACATTCAAGTTGTGCACAGACCACAGCCCTTTGAAGACGTTGCTCACCATGGAAGGACTGGGAAGAGCAGGACATCAGATTGCTAGATGATCTGCAAGACTACTCTCTTTCAATTAGGAACTGGAATATAAGCCTGGAAACAAAAATATGGTAGCTGATTGCCTTTCTCACCTGCCTTTGCCTTCACCAGATGGTCCACTGGAGGATGAGGATGTAGCAGTTGCGCTTATTACAAGCACTCTTACTGCAGTTACAAGAGAACAATTTGAAGCTGCTTGTTCAGCGTGTCCAATTCAACAAAAACTATGGGAATTTCTGACAAAGAGATGGCCCAGTAACCCTAAGACTCTTGACCAAGTTTTGCTGCCTTATTTTAGAGTTCAGGATGAACCTTCTTTGCTCGATGGCTGTGTGCAGCAAAGTACACATCGGCTACTTGTGCCAGAAGAAGTACAGTCAAAACTCATATACCTGGCACATGATACTCATCAGGAATTGTCAGAACCAAACGACTACTGGATCTGTATTAGTGGCCAGAGATGGACTATCAAACTGAAGCACTCATAAAATCCTGTGTCACTTGTCAAATGCATGATAAGACAGCAGTGACATGTACCCCTCCATTACAGCCTGTTCCTCTTCCTGAATCTGCATGGGAAAAAGTGGCGATTGACATTGTAGGACCCTTTGATATAGCTCCAATTGACTGTCGTTATGCCATCACTTTAATAGACTATTTCAGTAAATGGCCTGAGGTAGCGTTTACATCACAAATCTCTTCTGCTACAGTAATTAAGTTCCTCTCTTCAGTTTTTAGCAGGGAAGGTAACCCCAAAGAATTGGTTTCAGATAATGGTAGTCAATTTACTTCCCTAGAGTTTGAAACTTTTCTAGCAGAGAGGAACATTTTACACAGAAGGTTATCCCTATATTACCCTCAAGCCAATGGGGAAATCGAATGGTTTAACAGAAGTTTGAAAGGAAGTTTGCAAACGGCTAAACTGGAAGGGTGACTGTGGATACCCTTCACTACTGATTTCTTGCAAGCATACCGGGTTACATGATATGCCACAACGCAAAGATCAACTGCAGAGTTACTGCATGGGAAACAGATGAATACTAAACTGAACATTGCTGGATTGTTAAAGGCACAAGCTGAGGCCCCAACAGAGGATGATGTGAAAAAAACAACTGAACAGAACCAAGCAAAGTATAAGCCTTTCACAGAGAAGTGGCGGGGTGCTAAGGAACCAAAGTTTGAGAGTGGTTCTTTCGTTAGAATACGGAAACCTAGAATTTTACGCAAGAAGACCCCATAAATTCACAGCTCCTCTTAAAATCATAGCAAAGAAGGGACTTTACACCTATTGACTTTCTGATGGGCAAGTATGGAATGCTTCTCATCTTGCACCTGCCTATGCACTAAGAGGAGATTATGCCAACACCCAGTCTGCATTGGATGACTTCACCATAGTATCAACACAACAGGACATTGCATTGGAACTGGGGCTTGAGAGATGGTCTGTCAGACCCAGATGACCACCTGTCTGGACTAGAGACTATGTTATGTAGTATCTACAGTGTTTTCAGTGTAATATTTCTGCCAATAGTATAGTGTCTTGTTTCCTATTTGTTCCTGTGGTTAGAACAACAATGTTTATTTTAATTGGGAGAGTTTCTTAAGGGAGGAGGCAATGTGGTGTTTAGATGTTGCTTGTAATTATTACAACTGGGAGCACTGGTTGTTGGGAGTCTGAAAGGATAGGAAACAGGAAGGAGAGGGGAAGAGTTGGGGAGGCTGAGCGAGAGTTACAGAGGGTGCAGCAGTAGCTTGGTAAAGAGGTTTCCACTTTAAAAATAAAGTCCTGTTGAAGTTTGTTAGTACTTCGCCTGCCTGATATAATAGAAGTTCAGCCACTACTTGTGTGCAATATGCTGTTTCCTTGTTTAGATAATAATAGCTACAGAGAGAGTTCCAGAGCCATTCCTCCAAATGGTCACAGTTTGCTCCAATTACACTTACTGGCTACTGAAGGTATCTATTCAGTCCCAATGTCAGAATATCACCATTTATGTATTATTAATAGTAATAATCACCGAGGAGTCTATTCCATCTTTTTTCTAGTCTTCCTCTATTTTTAGGGATAATATTCAGAGTAGTAGCTGTGTTAGTCTGTACTCCTGTTCTTCTTTTTTAGGGATAAGAGTACTCCTCAGCCTGAAGAGTCTAAACAAATGGAGCAGAAAATTTAAGATAAGACTCCTGAAGCTTACCAGTAACCAGCTCCTGGAGTTGATTTCCTGACTTCTTCTGACTTTAGAGAAGCTTAACTGAACCTCTTTATAAGGCCTTAGCACAGAACATCATCCAGGATCTCTCACATACAGAAATTCTAAAGTTGGGCTTAATCACACCAGAAAGGGTATTCACAGAGGTAGTAGTGGTCATGTTTCCAGCTGTTAGACAAAGAGGTATTCACATCTATTACTTGCTGGATGACATCATGATTTGAGCAACCTCAAGACTAAAAGTGGAACAAGACAACAGGCCAGATCTTTGGGCCTGCTCCATCTTCTTTTACTAATCCAGGGAGAAAAATATGGCACAATACTGGTTTATATGGTCATAAGAAAATTCCACCAGCTTGAGGGAATCCCTAGGTGGTGTATAACTTATGTAGTCATGTCGAGGCCACGCCCATCACAGCCTCGATACAGATGATGCATTGGAGCATGTCCTGGGGAACATAAGAACGACCATTCTGGGTCAGACCAAAGATACACCTAACCCAGTATCCTGTCTTCCGACAGTGGCCAGTGCCAGGTGGAAGGGACATGGCTATAGTGCTGCTGTGTTTCAGTGATCCCTGGCTGCCACTATGGCCTTGCCATACTGTTATAGCCAGTCACAATTTACAGCAACCCTGTGACTGCTCTAAGTTATGTTGTGGGCCAGACTAATTACCAGGTGGCCCCAGAATCTGAGGGTATCAGTGAGATAGAAAGAAAAGGGTGGGTGAGAATGGCATAAAGTTGCCTTTGTCTCTACCCTTTGCTTTTTCACTAAGCATAGCTTGCATGGACCTGAGAATTAGGGCTACCATATTTGGAGTTCAATGTTTTTATTCCCACAATTTTCAAGTAACCTCCCAGAAAAGCCAGTTTATACCAGTTCAGACCATCCAGCAACTGGGGACAGGAATAGGGAACTCACAGTAGACACCAAAATGCACAGGCCCAACGAGAGAAATTTGGGGCCCAACCCCATTGTGTTTCCTGGGGCCTCACTGCTACCATTTCACTTTATTTACACAGACAGACATTTTGGGGGTCCACCTAAGCTCAGGGGCCTGGTACAATTGTTCTACCTTCCTCCCCTCCATCAGTGCACACAGCTTTTCTCTCAGATGAGGCTCAGGGAACTAATCAAGCAGAGAGATTCAAGGCCCCTCATCAGTCAAAGTGCTTTCAACCCTCCTTGGATTGCCGATGTCCTGCATGGATCTGCTAACTTTGGCTAGACTTGAAATGCAGCTCCTCCAACAGTTTCTAATGATCCTATCTCCAAGCATATATGTAGATGTACGTAGAGAGATGTACATAGATGTAGAGCATCTACGACCTGCGCTACAAGACGGTCCCTTAAAATGTCAACTAACTTCCAGCATGGAGGTCAGCCACAGACCATTTCAAAAAAGGACTCTTGATCAGAGAAAAAGACAAAAAGATCTTCATCACGGATGCCAAATTATTTGTTGGAAGAGCTTACCTGTCACATCAAACTGTACAGTGGTAACAGTCACAGGAGGAGATTAATCAAAGTATAAATTTGCTGGAGCATTTTGATGATGACTCACTCAGTACCATGCCAATTGCCAATCAGTCGCAATAGGTAGCAACACAGCAGATTGACAATAAAGGAGGGAGATAAAGGTCCTAGCTCCTTGGACAGACAGGGGAGGAATCAGGTATTGTTCCTGCGGAAATAGTAGCAAGACACTGCTTGGAGAAGTTAGTTCTGGATTTTCTGCCCCCTATCTGTTCTATCAGTCTCTTGAGTGGTTCTTCTTGCACAGTCTGGTTGATGAGAAACCTTGGGAGGACTATATGTATTTTGATGGACCTTTTGCTGTTTGTACAGATTTTTCCATTAATCTATTTGATTATGCATGGAAAGGGTAAACTGTAAATAGTTATAAAAGAGAATTTTCTAAGTGAGCCACACATGAACTTTAGTAACTGCTGGCTCTTAACTCATCTGGAATCCATGGTGAGCAAACTTGATTTTCAATATGCTATTGCATTATTACTTGACCTGTTGTAGAACAACTTAGCTTTCATAAACATGTGAATAGTAGCCCACTAATAAGACGTAATTCTTCCTGTTTAATTCAAATAATTCAACACATATCATTAGTCTTTTGTGGTTTTAGCCGTTCTTTTGTATTGTCTTTCCCTTATTTATAGCAGATTTCACAATTGGATACCTTATCTTTAATGGTAGTGTTCATGCTTGGCAAGAACAGGATTTCTCTGATCTGATGCTTCTCAGATGACCACAATGGATTATGCTTACAATATTTGATCTATGTGGCTCCTATTATATTATCATCTGCTGCTGTGCTTTTTGTTGTGTTGGAGGCCCTTGTTGAAGCGGCCAGGAGGATGAATGACTTTGAGAGCAGGGGTGGCTCCAGGCCTCAGCATGCTAAGCGCGTGCTTGGGGTGGCAAGCCACTGGGGGTACTCTGCCAGCAGGTTGCCTTCGGCGGCTTGCCTGCAGAGGATCCGTTGGTTCCGCAGTGGACCTTCCGCAGGCAAGCCACCAAAGGCTGCCTGCCTGCCATGCTTGGGGCGGCAAAATGCCTAGAGCCGCCTCTGTTTGAGAGTGTTTATTTCATTACAGAAGTGGTAGCCATGCTTCCTCCCTGAGACTGACAGATCTGGTCCTTCCACCTGGGGCTGAAGAGCAGAGGAAAATACCCTTGCTTCTGAAGACAAGCACTAAAAGTAGAGGCCTCCTGACATGGCAGATGAGGTAGTGTAGCTGACCCCTCTGCCCACTGCTTCTCAACCTTAGAAGGTGTAAAATTGAGCCCTCTATGTGCAAATACTCAAAAACCTGAAAACATATTTATGTTAGAGCATTTTCAAGTTAATCAAATGGTTAAATTAAATAGATCGCACTTAATTATACAACACTGAAGACAAGAATGTTCAAACTATTGCCTTAGAAGGGTTCTAAGACTCTAATAGTATCACAGTTTTACCTCTTTTATTCTTAAATAATCTGTGGAAGAAATTTTAAGAATTTCGCAGTTTTCTTCTGTAATGATGGACAACAGGATGTGCGGCAGTTTTGGTGGGGCTGTTTCCAGAGTCCCAAAACAACTTCCTCTGATAAGCTTAAAAAAGAAAGGCAAAAGTATCAGACTTAATTTTCTCTCTGTATCAGTAAAATGGGGGTAAAATGAAATTTAAAGGTTAATTTATGTGCAACCACTTAATTTTGAATATTTTTTATACTTCTAACTGTTTCTGATTTAGTCACTCCTAATGTGTCTCACTTTTGCTTCATATTACTTTCTGAAAGCATAGCCAAGATACAGTCTTTGGCATCAACTGATACATTATGCATTAAACATGCAATCATGTGGCAGTTAGGGAAAGCGATAGTACAGCAGAATAGTATGATAATGAAGTTCAGTTTGATTCAGTATTTTTTGTAAATACCCCTTGTGGAAAAGAAGCATTATTCCTACGGCTCAACTGTCCTGCCTTATGAATATGCTTCTGCTCCAAGAAGTCAGCTCAGGGAAGAATGTGAGAGACTGCCTAGGAAAGGTGGACTAGAATTAATGGGCCGGACCCTCAGATGATGTAAATCAGCATAACTATGCCCTTGTACACCAGTTGAGGATGTTTCCTGCTGTATTTGTGGTGTAGTTGAACTGAGATGAAAGCTCCATTACCATTTAAGTGATAAAATAGCCAACAATAAATATCTGTTCAAGTTATCCAGTGTGATAATTTATGCTAAAGTAGGTGAAGATTTAGTAATTAGCAGATCAGCAAGTAAGCAGAGCAACATCACGGGAATTTCTAAACCCATTGCAAGAAGCCAGTTCTATCTAGTGCCTGAATGACACTTAGCATTAACATAACTCTGTATTTCCTCAGCGTAACACTACATGTATTTTGAAATGATCAAAAAGGGAAAAGTACAAATTGATTTGAATCCACAGACAGCACCTGATCCTGCACCCAAAACTCTGAGCTCTGCTGGAGAAGAGGGTGCTCAGAACCTTGCAGAAGCTCAGCACCAATAAGTAGAAAAGCCTTCATCTATCTTTATTAGATAAGACAGATAATGTATTTTTCCCTGCAAGACAGCCTGTCATAGATAATCCTCTTTAAATCCTAGTAAGCTTTGCTGTTGCAAACAATGGTTGTAACATTATAATATAACAAAGATAACTTTTCTTTACATGTTTGTACAATAGTCTTCAAAGTGACTTGCTTTGAAGTGTTAATTAAACCGGGTACTAGGTCAAACATCCATAATTACAGCAAACTGGGAATTTAAGTACTGTCAGTGTTATTGCAATGCTGTGAAATAGATAAAATGGCCTCAGAAATATAGATGGTATTATTCATAATGTTCTAATCTATTTGCTGTCTTTATAGTCAACAATAATGCTTTGGCAACAAATGGTTTTAGTAAACAATATTCTCATCACTGCCTTCTCTACTTTCAGTGCTATGTTCACACTAAACTGCAACACCTTAATATTCCTTCCACCATATATATGTTGAGGCTTATAGACTCAGAAGCTTATAAACATTAGGATCCATATCCACCATGGGAGAATACTGAGAAACAAATTCCTCAGTGCATTCACTTGAATATAAATATTAGCTCATTTTGACATGCTTACATCCCTTTTGTGTTTGATTCCCACAAATGTCACAGCACTTTAGCTTGTGAAAAGCAAATTTCAAACTGGCATGTTCGAATATTTGTCCCAGAACTGGTACATTTTATATGGGATGGGATGCTGCTTGTTCAGGTAGCTGAGGGCCACAGTTAAGGCTACGTTTTAGTCACAGATATTTTTAGTAAAAGTCATGGACAGGTCACAGGCAGTAAACGAAAATTCACAGCCCATGATCTGTCCATGACTTTTACTGTATACCCCTAACTAAAACTTGGGCGGGGGGCTGTGGATGCTCTGGGGGGGCGTCCAGGGGTGCCGTGGGTGCTGAGGGAGATGGCCCAGGCCCCCACTGGTGCAGGGAGGAAAGGGGAAGCAGCATGCAGCCCGGGACTCCCACCGGTGCAGCCCCTGAGGCAGCACTGGCCACTGCAGACATCAGAGGTCACAGAAAGTCACGGAATCTGTGACTTCCATGACAGACTCACAGACTTAGTCATGATTAACAAACTCCTCTCCAGAACCCCTGCCATAAAGGAAATTAAGGCTCACATTCAAATCAATCCTGCTCCCCATTCAAGTCAATAGCAAAACTTTCATTGACTTAAAATGTTTCAGAATCAGGCTCTAAGTGACCTAAACAATGATGTGACTGGTCTGTTTGCAGCCAGGACTGTGAATGCACACATGCTAACTTTGTATGGGTATTATGAAAGAAAATGTAATTTCTACTCAATAAATCTTTTGTAATTGAAAAATCAATACTTTTTTCTAAGACTGACGCATTGGTGAGCCAGAAAGGAAAACGTCTCAACAATTTTTAAAATTCCCTACTTCTGTTTACCTCTCCCTAAATTTCTACTGTATTTCCTCTGAAGAGATTAAAATCTCCAGTGGTTTCTTCAATCCCTGTCCTCAATTACAGGAGTTATGTTTATCAAATTAAAAAGAACAATACTATGTGACTTATGGGACCAATCAAAACTAACCTTTACAGCAAAAACAACGAGGAGTCCTCATGGCACCTTAGAGACTAAAATTTATTTGAGCACAAGCTTTCGTGGGCTATAACCCACTTCATCAGATGCATTTAGTTAGCCTATGATAAAGGTCAGTAGCTGGATGTTTATAACCCCTTTTCAGGTCTCAATTTAGCTATGGTTAGGAGAGTAACAATATACACTTATTAAGCACTTCAGATGGTCAAAACAACCTTTAATTAACCTCTTAGCTGATGCTATTGTTAGTCTCAAAGGTGCTACATGGATTCCTCGTTGTTTTTGCTGATAGAGACTAACATGGCTACCCCTCTAAACCTATATAATGTAAGTTTGAATACGAGTATCAAATGCTTACAATAAATGGAATGCAGCCAAACCAAGGTCTAAACTACTCACACACCAAAAAAACCCCAAAAACCTGGGATTCACAATCTGCTAATGAGTAAAGAAGCTAAATTAATGGACTAAATTCTTAGATGGAAATTATTTGCTCAGTTCTAACACTTTGTTACCTGCCCTTCTTTCTACCTGACATTTTCATATCATAGAACTTCTAGTCTTCAAACTGTTAGAATTACATTGCAGAAATAAAAGCACTCAAATTCTGGCACTATGATACAAACCCATATTCATTACCTAAGTAGTCCTTCAAAAGAACGACACAAAATCACGATAGATCATTGTAACCCTGGATATATGGGTAGCAGCTATTTTTCTGTAGCTTCACTTAACTATTTTACTTATGGCTTACTATCCTGTACTTTGCAACTTTCGTCTGACTTCCAAAAGTCAAGGCTTCAAAGCAGAGAATTGTATATTGAACTTTTTTCCAGTGTAGTATGTCAACCATTCAGATTCTAGAATCTCCTGAAAATATTACCATTTTCCATAAATAATTCTGAATTTCCTCAATTTTGTTCAAAGTCAGAAATCCTGAAGATTCAGAGACCTTTCAAATGTGAAAAATTCCTCATGCCCATGACCAAAAGGAGAAAAACTGCATCAACTCCTGAAAATAATGCAGAATCTATCTGCTGTTCTCAATAACCCTGTTATCAGCTGACACCATCTTGCTAAAAAAACTGAGACCCCCAGAAAAAAGCCTGACAGAAACACCTGGGATAAGTAAAATTGTTCTTTTATGTACCAAAATTTGACAGTATCAGCTCAGAGATTAATTAAATGTTTGTTTGACCATCTGAAGTGCTTAATGAATGTATATTGTCACTCTCATAATCATAGCTAAATTGTGACCTGCGAAGAAGTTGTAAACATCCAGCTACTGACTCTTATCATAGACTAACTTGCTAATTCAAGGATGCAGTTTCAGCTTCTGTTTAGCATGTTAAGATTTATTTTCTGTTGTCACACACCTATTAAATGGCTCAAGCTTCACTTGTATGTTTAACACATAAGTAATCATGGTCTGATCCTTATAAGGTGGTGAACATCTCCTCAAGACATTGAGGCCAAGCCCTTCAAAGGTTTTTATGTGCCTGTCTCCCAAGATTTAGGGCTCTATGCCTGAACTTCCTAAATCCCAAAGAAGTAATGGAAGATTAGCATGTTCGGCACCTCATATGAGCCAAACACAAATGATTAATATTTCAGTACAAAAAAGTCATTTATTTACACTTGATTCTTACTAAAATACTCCCTTTTCCTGGAGTTTGGCACATTCCCTCCCTTTTAGGGGGTAAAGCACTAATGCTTTTGGATGTGGCTGGAACAACGGTCATGCATGTACACAATCCACACAGTCACTGACCCACCGGTCATCTGTCTAGCAGAAGTACTTATGTGACCCCTGTTATCATAGTATGTAAGCACCTCAATCTTTAATGTATTTATCCTCACAACCTCTCTAGAAGTAGGGAAATACTGTTATCCCAAAAGAGAGAGCTCGACACAGATTCTTAAAGGCACAATTTCCATTGATTTCAAATACATAAATACCTTTGAGGATCTGGGCACAAGTGACTTACTCAAAGCCATACAAGTCTGCAGTGGAGCATGGAACTGAACCTGGTCTGTTTTCCAGGCTAAGCATCAGGCCATCCTCCAGTTCCCCAACTCCTTCTCCTACACCATGCCTCTGAGCTGCTGCAGAGAAAATTGCAACTAGAACATGTGGAAGTTGTGAATGCCCCCCTGTATGGCCACTCTAGGACTTCTCCCTCATGGAGCAGAGCCATGGCACTTGGCACGATTCTCTGATGGAGGTGAGGGTAGGGCCCCCTTTGGCCCCATTTACCAGTTCTTAAAGTGTGGCAGAATTGCTGTATTCATCAGAAACAAATACATATGGACATATTAAGGTTTCCTCATGTTCATGTTCTGGTTGTTCCCTAATTAGGATTAGGCCCTTTATTTTGATTTACTGCTTTCAATAATCGTGAGGGGGCAAATGAGCTGCTGTATATGAGGAACAGCCAATGTTTTGACCATGAGAACAGGTTTCCAAATGAATATTTTGGAAAGGACCATACTGTGATGGGTTCGGTCACAGAGATTCCCTTGGGACTGTCATTTGATGTGCTGATGAGCCCATTTTCCCTGCCAGCTTGGGACTTCCAGAACCCTGCCTTGTTGAGCCAGACATGCTAGCCTGCTGCAACACTGACCTAGGGTTTGGTCCACGCCTCCTGAACTGCAGATTAAACTGAAAACAGTTTAGCAGATTACCTAACTCCAGAGAGCCAGTTCCCAATAGGATCCAGTTCACTCTGTATAAAGCTTATACAGGGTAAATTCACAAATTATCCACCCTCTATAACACTGAGAGAGAGAGATGCACAGCTGTTTGCTCCTCCAGGTATTAATAATTTACTCTGGGTTTATTAACAAAAGTGATGTTATTAAGTATAAGAAGTAGGATTTAAGTGGTTTCAAGTAATATCAGACAGAGCAAAGTAAGTTACCAAGCACAATAAAACAAGAACATGCAAGTCTAAGCCTAATACATTAAGAAACTGATTACAGATAATATCTCACCCTCAGAGATGTTCCAATAAGCTTCTTTCACAGACTAGACTCCTTCCTAGTCTGGGCCCAATCCTTTCCCCTGGTACAGTCCTTGTTAGTTCCAGCAAAACTCAGGTGGTAAGCAGGGGTTTTCTCATGACTGGCAGCTCTTCTGTCCTGCTCCACCCCCTTTTATAGCTTTGGCACAAGGTGGGAATCTTTTGTCTAAGCTTGTCCCCACCCCTGCCTTATCAATGGAAAAGTACAAGGATTAAGACGGATTCCAGTATCATGTGACACGGTCACATTTCACTGTAAGACCCCTCATCGCCATTCTTCCTGGGTTGGCCCACATGTACACAGGAAGGTTTGCAAGTAAATAAACCATTTACAACCAATTGTCCTAGTCAATGGGAGTCATCAAGATTATAAACCACCATTAATGGCCCACACATTGCATAATTACAATAAGACCTCAGAGTTATACTTCATATTTCTACCTTCAGATACAAGAATGATACATGCATACAAATAGAAGGAATACATTCAGTAGGTTATAACCTTTGTTATGATACCTTACAAGAGACCTTTTGCTTAAAACATATTCCATTTACATCATATTCACACTCATAGGCATATTTCCATAAAACATATACTGTTCAACGTCACACATACATGATGCAGTCTGCAAAGAAACTTAGGTAGGCTAAAACTCCACAGTAAATAGCTGGAAGGATCTTTTCACTTCATCAGGGAAATGAGCTTTTTTATAGGAATAATAAAGGTTAGTCAATCGTGACCCTGCCAGCAGGTAGGGGATCTTGTGGGACAACTACTGCACTGGTGGGGTGCAAAATAAACTTTATTAAGAAAATGCAAAACAGGGAAAATTCAATAGTGAGGGGTATGAGGTTTGTTAAGGTAGACAATTGGGGAGGGTTTTTTTTTTAGTAAATAGTATAGGGGGTTTTAATAGTAGGGTACAATACAGTGGGGTACAATACAGTTGGTAATCAATTGACACTGAAGTATAAATGTAACAGGTAGCTAACAATTTCTTATGTAAAGGGTGTGTTACAGCAGCATATAACCAACTAACAGTTATGGGAAAAATGTGTTAAATAACCAACAACTCTAGGTAAAAGTGTGTCACAGTGGTATAAATGTAAAATGTGAGGTGTGTTAGAGAGAAAAAGGGGAACCAATGGGGTTTTATGCTAGACTTTAGTAATACAATTGAGGTTTGGGGGCAGTAGGAGCGGGGTGAACACGTGGGGGAAGGGATTAAAAAAGAGAGAGAGAGAGAAAGGCAGTGGTAGGGGAATGAGGTTGGGGGATGGGGGAAGAGGAGCACGTGAGCAGAGAGCAGAGGGAGGTTTAAACTCAGGGAGACACAGAGAGCAGACAGGCTGCAAGTTTTAAACAGTGACTGGGGAGCTCGGGGGGGGGGGCAGCGGGAAGACAGACTTAACCACAATTATACAGAACACAGCAAAATCTTATCTATGATCTAACTTAACCAAGACTACACAAATTAGCAAGTAACAGAACACAATGCAACAATTTTTTAAACCTAACTTACAGAGCACAATACAAACAATTCTCTAAACCTAACTTAACCACAGCTATGCAAAATGAAATTACAACTTATCTAGACTAAGAACCTGATTCTAATAGGTGCACCTTAGCAGCAGTGGGGGGGGGGGGGCTGCAAGCTGGAAGCCTAGGATACAGTCCAGGAAGGCACAGCGCAGCAGCGGCACAGGCTTATTTTTTAGCAGCAAAGGCGCTGCGGAGCAAGAAACAGATTATAGATACAGACCAAGGAGTTAGCTTGGGTCTGTCTGCTTGGGAAAACAGGGCCAGCAGCCAGGACAGGGGGAGCCTGCAAGAGAAAACTCTTACCAATCCCCAGGACGGCAGCAAACATAGAGAGAGGAACAGCAGTAGCATCGGAGGATGGAGAGAGGACTCGATTCGCTTTCAGTAATCAGGAGATCTCCAGGCACAAAGTCGTTGTTCGTGGGAGGGGAGTTTAAAACGGGGGTACGCTCAAAAACAAACGAGAGCAGAGAGAGGGCCCCCCAAAGACCCCTAGCTGATCAGACCAGGTAGCAAAGCAAGGACCTTCTTCGGGGTCTGATCACAAAATGTCTGGTTTTAAAGGCAAACTTAGGCAGTTTCCCACCAGTACTTTTGATTGGCTCCTCTTGATACAGGGGAGGAGAGGAGGCAGGGAAAAGTTGCAGGTGAGCATAGGCATGCCTGGGCATGTTCTGAGCCACAGGTATGACTCATATGCTTAATTAGTTGGCCACTTCAGGTCTTGCATTTCTGGGCAGCGCCCCCCACACCGAGCCCGGCTCTGAACAAAGGAGCTAAACAAAGAAGCAAGAAGCCCCCTCCCTAGGCAGGGCAGTAGCTCCAGTTAGTCTGTACAAGCCATCCCTATGAATAGGGCTGTGACTTTAGTTAGCACAATGGCCGGGAGGGGCGGCCACAAAGGACAAACAGAAAGGAGAAGGGAAAAAGGAATGCTAGCAGGGGGACAGCTGTAACAGACAAATCTGATCTCTTTTCATTTTATTTCTCTTAAATGTATGGAAGAGGAATGTTATATAATGCTCCACATCTGAAGTAGTTAACTGACAGTCCTGGTTTCACATCCTGAGTGTGGGTTTGATCCTGCTTCCATTGCCTTCCACAGAGAAGGGTCAAGGCCTATTAGAGCTGGTCAAACATTTTTGAACAAATGTTCCTTCAGAAAACTACCTATTTCAGGAGCAAAAATTACATAAACACTTCTAATATTTTGAAATTGTGTTTTTGTCTGTTTGCTGAAAACCAAAAAAGTTTCACGTTTTATTTTTTGTTGTTTTCTCCTTCTGACCTCGTCCTTCACTAGTACCACCATGGAAAGGAAGGGGAGGAAGGGATATGAAAAAAGGGAAATTTTTTCAACTGATTTTTTTGGTAAAAATAAATCCATGTAAATGTTCAAAATCTGTTCTGTTCAAAAACTTCAAAACATTAACATTTCAGAAACTTTCAAAAATTGTTATTTATATATACTTTTTTCATTTTTGACCACTCTACTAAATGTCATCCTTCATTAGCATGCTAGACTTTACAGTCAATATTCCTGAAAAATACTATTCCCCACTGGGAGAAGCTTGCATATCCCACAAACTCCCAAAGGGAATCCTAGGGAAAATGCACTGTATTACATTTTGGTCTGCAATATTCTACTGTTGAAGAATTTCACGGACAAACAAAAACATTTTAGCCAAGTACATTATGATTCTGATCCTATTCCCATTTCAGGCAAGAGATGAACTCCACTGGCATCAATGAGAGTAGTACTAGCTACAGCATACCATAATTAATTTATTTGGTTGGAGGTCCTCTGGAGCCCTTTACCTCTTCTTCCTCAGCATAATCACACTAAAACATCTGCTACTGGGGTGACTTTTTAAAAAAAATTACAGTGCTTTCCTCAAAAGTCCAAAGTATTGACAGCATTATCTTTCTAAGAAGCAGTAATTATGAGAAGGGAAAACTTGTCATATTTGTTATCAAGTATATCATTTATTATTAAAAATACCATCAAACAGTAATTAAATACAAACCTCAAATAAAATAATCTAACATCTATGGCAAATGAATTTGATTAAAAGCCCTCAAAGATTTAACAAAATATGTTTGAGGAAAATGAAGCACTCATTACTTATCACTGAAAACTTAAAGAAAACCACAATTTTTTATTAACAGATACCCACTGCTATTCTTACATATGCATATTTTAAATGCTTACTTTTTGTCCACTAATACATTTTATATATTCTCTACTTTTTATATTTTAAAATAGGGATAAACATATACAATATACAAGAAGCAGTAATTAAACAAGACATTTACATTTGTAATGAATTTACTTAATAACAGGAAAAGGACAGATTTCTTCTTTGGATAGTGGACAGGTTTGGGAAATGATCAAACAGATGTAGCACAATGGCCATGAATTCTGCCTCTTGTTTTGATTCTTTTTTTTCTAAACTATCAGTAAAAATTATTGAATATTTGTCAGTGATGTTCTCTCCTTTTATTTTTATAATATCTTTATTAAAGGAACATCAGTAAACAGCTTTAATATACATCAATAAATTTCCCCCTTGTTATGACGTTTATAATGGAACTGTAGTAAAAAGATTAAGTGTACACCAACAATTTCATTTTTTTAAATTGTAAACAGCAGTAAATATGCTAAAGGCTCATTTCCAAATTCATTTCCATTGGCATGCTTCACCATGTAAGTAGGAAAAAAACTGCAAGGATTTTTTCAAGATACTTGGTGATGCATGCCTCATTTTCAAATGGAGTCCTAAGAACACATTTCTGCAAACTCCACCCCAGGTATGTCAGTTGCTGAACTGTGGTCCAAGGGCCCTCTTTTTCTCCCCACACCAGCCTGGAGTACATAGACTTGGCTCAGGGAATGCCCCTGAAGAAAGAATCCTTCCCTACAGGCTGCTCTATAGCCTTTCCCATAACCCTAGTGATGCAGCTGCCCCTAGGGTCATTGCACTTCACATCTGCTGGAAGGATTTGTCTGCTGTATCTGTAACCCACACACCTTCTGGGTGTGGTGTTCTGTCCCATCTAGTGGCACTGAGACCATTTAGAAAGAGGGATAAAATGAGTCTGCTCTATAGTCTTAGCTAAGAGTTTGCTCATGCAGTAGAGGCTCATGTAATAAGCTCCAGAGGCCCCAGGTTCAGTCCTGCCTGCTGATGACCAGGGTCTGACAGTGTTACATATCCACATGGTTGCAGATCCACCAACCTCATTCCTACTCCTTCCCTTGTCCACCTCCACTTAGCTTCTCCAGGTCTCCTTCTCCAGCAGTGCAGGAGTAGACCCCTTCATACCATGGTAGGACACAGGTTTCCTTGCATTTTGTTCCCTAGCATGCAGAATTCCACCAGTTTTACTGTCTACAGAGGACCTCCACACCAGCAGAAGAGAGGGAAGAATTTGTTCCCAAGTGTACAATAGCAAACTGATCACTCCTATACCCATTTGGTGGAATCTAAAAACAAACTAAGGTTATGTCTACACTACAGCCTATGTTGGCAACATGTATATCGCTCAGGGGGTGAATATTTCACCTCCCTGAGTGACATAAGCATCCATGTACACAGCGCTATGTCAGCGGGAGTGCTTCTCCCACAGACATAGCTTATGCCACTTGCAGAGTTATATTTTTTATGTCAACAGAAGAGCTCTCTCCCATCGGCATAGAGCATCTTTGCTCGATGTGCTGCACAGGCCCAGCTGTATTGGTACAGCTGCGTCTCTGCAGCACTGCACGTATAGACATATCTTTAATTTAAAAGAAAAATAATGACAAAGATATTCTATCTCCAAATACAGGCATGAGCAAATTTGTATATTTTTTTAACGGTTTAGAATGCACAAAAAGTTATAAGCTTTTAAAATGATCAGAATTTATCCAAAGGCAGAACCACTCAATAATTTAATGTTCTAAGATCTGCTCTCCTCCAGTTAATGGATTTGTTGTCAGGTTTCATTGTTGTATTCAATATTGCCTGTGGCTAACAGATTTACAGTGCTTCCTGGAAATTATTTTCCTCCCCTTTCTTCCTAATGTGCCTTTATCTTATAGCATGCACATTTCGGCACCATGTAGCTGGAGAATCTGTCCATCATTTAATTAATGTGCATAATAGAGCACAAAATACCACAAACTGAAATTGGAGAATTCTTTAACATAAGTGTTATTGTATCCCACATTCTCAAACTCTGAGAAGAGCTGGAATCACTTCTTCAGACTACTAGAAGCAGTGCTGCCACCATGTATAGAAAATACATATACATACACACACACAGAGACATGGAGTATATACATACACATACACACAGTATATACATACACATGTACACACAGTCCTCCTTCCAAATCACTGTAGGTGAAGTGTACCCCTTACCTTTACATAAACCCTGAGTAGTTAGGCTCTGTGAAGGGAACTCTGAGGGTTCTGAGGGGCAGAAAGCAATCTGTCCATCCCAGAGGCTGGCTGTTGAGCTATATTTCTGACCCTCCATAGTGGCTGTGTCAGACTTCAGGCTAGAATACCTGTTCAGAGTGCCTCCAAGCAACTTATGTGGCTCCTTAGCTACTGAATGCATCTGTGGTTCACTTCCAATGGCTCTATCCATTGCAGTCACATCAGAGATGGTACTAATTGTCCTTCCATAGTATGTGGAACAAAGCAAAGGGACCCATTCATAGCAACTCCATCCAGAACCTATCCAGAGAGTCATACTGGAGGTTTGATTGTGCTGTCTTGTGTGAATCTTTTAAGTTAGGATGAATGTGCCCCCTACGATATGGAAACAGTTTTCCAGTTACTCAGCGGGTGCAAACATGATATTTGGCCCAATGCCATAACACAGATGGGGCTTCAATTTACTGTTTATCTTGGCTGATGTATTAAAATTATGTCCTCAATGGCTCCTCAGTCACTTTAATTTTAAGTTGATGGTAAGCCTATAATGTGTTGCTGAAATTAGAAATCTATCCATGATATATATGTGAGTTACTAGTGCTGAGTGTGCAGATATCAGAAAGAAGAAATTAATGGCAGGATTCAGCAATAATTTTGCTCGAAGCTTACAACCTGCTTAGATTGAAGATCTTAAAAGATATATCCATTTTAACAGAGACATATGGAAGTTCAGACGTTGTGGCATCATTTTCTAACATTACAGGAAAGAACAGGCCAAAGGTCTGTCCTTACTTGGCACTATCAGAAATGTTGAATATTAAAAATGTAAAACTCTAGCTGTTCAATAACTGGCTTCCCCTTGTGACTTCAGGAGTGTGAAATTTACTTTGTTGCCTGTAAAAATCGGTACCCTGATTTTAAAAACTCATAACTGGAAATGAACTTTATTAACAATGTCAGTTTCAAATGAGCTTCAGTTCATCTGCAAATTTGACACCATCAGCTCAGGATTAAACAAAGACTGTGAATGACTTGCCAGTTACAGAACCAGTTTCTCCTCCCTTGGTTTTCACACCTCTTCTGCTAGAACAGGGCCTCATCCTCCCTGATTGAACTAACCTCGTTATCTCTAGCTTGCTTGCTAGCATATATACACCTGCCCCTGGAAATTTCCACTACCTGCATCTGACGAAGTGGGTATTCACCCACGAAAGCTCACGCTCCAAAACATCTGTTAGTCTATAAGGTGCCAAAGGATTCTCTGCTGCTTTTAGTTTCAAACAGAAAATTTCAAGTACTAGTTAACTATGGTTCAAGCATTTTATCCCAAAATACTGATGCAAAGTGTCAATGAGATAAAATCAATTTACATATTTCTAATCATTTGATGCATGTTGCATTTGAATATAAAGCAGTGTTTTTGACTCTATTTAAAAATTGTGCCATATGGGCAATAACAAAAACCTGTGGTTTAAACAGACAGAATCCCAAGAACAATCAGCATTTCATTATCAGCTTGCATTATTGCAGATAAAATAGCAAAATGTGGAGCTTTCTTATTTATGAATGATATCTCTATATAAATAGGGCCTATTATTAATCACGGCACTTGTTCATAACTGTTCATAAGACAAAAGCAACTGAAAGTGATTATGGCTTACAGTATACAGGCTGTTGTGTAGTCAGAGTGACTTCCATATGGTATATTTTATTATTTTTATTCTTCATAAACCTATTTACATTTCAGTTCCTTTTCCATAGTGGTTTTCTAGTCACATTTTCATTATTGATGGTGTTTTTGTTCAAAGATGGGTTTGCTTTTTCCCAGTTCATCGTCTTTTCCTACTGAAGCAAGGACCCAATCCACTGATTTCAAGTGCCCTCAACTACCAACAATGTGGGAACATAACTCCCATTTGATATGTAAAGTCAATAGGAACTGAGGCATTCAGCAGCCCACAGGATCAGATCTTAAACTTTCAGCGAAGTAATAATGCCAAGTTGGTGATTTCACGCTTATTTTTATGACAGATTTTGACACAGAACTCCCATTTCTCTGCAGGATCAGGAGGCTGGGAGGGAAAGAGTTCTTATTCAGACATGAATGTCTTAAATAATAGCTAAAGTAAAGGAACACTGAAAATGACAAGGCAAAGAAATTTTTTTGTATAAATGTTCTCTTCTTTCAAATGTATTTCTGCATAAATGCTCTATTAGCATTTCTATTATAAACGTGTATTTTCAGGAGGTCATAACTTGGTTGGAAGTATTTGGTTCAGGCTGAAATTCATGATATTCCCAATGTAGAGACTTTCCCCCCCTTATTATTAAAAGCACCAGAAACAAACATTTTGCTCTTTTTAAGCTATAAGGAGGACTGTGAAGAAACAGAAACTCATCAGTTTTGGATTCCATATTCTAGTTCTGTTGCTTTTCTTAAACTTAGAATTTGCATGCCCTCAGTTAATAGGGACTGCTATAACTATAGAGAGTAAAACTATGCAAAACCTTGAATAATAAAACCAAATATCTTTTTTTTTTAATTCGTAATGAATCTAAAACTCAGCTCAGGTTTCACTGAAAGTTTCACCATGCAAACCTGGGCCAGGTTTAGCATGCAAAGCCTTTCTCACCATCCGTGCTGCAGAGGGATTTATGTTTCTTTATTGTAAATAGGAAACATGAAAAATTTACGAGAGGAGGGATGATCTTGTGGTTAAGGTACTAGACTGCACCTCACAAGATCAAGGTTCAATTCCAGGCTCTGCTGTTGAGTTTCTGCGCAAATCATGCATTCTTTCTCTGCCTCATTTCTCAGAATTGGATATAACAATTCATCCTTCTTCCCACTTTTTGTTTGTCTCATCTATATAGATTGTAAATTGATCAGGGTAGGGGCTGCCTCACCTTGTGTTTGTACAGCACCTAGCACAATATGACCCCAAACTAATTTGTGGTCTCGGGTGCTATTGTAATATAAATAATTTAACAATGAACTCACTGGCTTGGCCCAGTTTTGCTTTTGAGCAAAACTCAAGAAATTTCTTTTGCCTCGTTTTGAATATCTGCAGGATATTTCATTCCTCTCACAGATCCGACACCCCTTAGAAATGCATAGAACATAAGAATGGCCGTACTGGGTCAGACCAAAGGTCCATCTAGCCCAGTATTTGTCTACCAACAGTGGCCAATGCCAGGTGCTCCAGAGGGAATGAACCTAACAGGCAATGATCAAGCAATCTCTCTCCTGCCATCCATCTCCACCCTCTGACAAACAGAGGCTAGGGACACCATTCCTTACCCATCCTGGCTAATAGCCATTTATGGACTTAAACCACTATGAATTTATCCAATTCTCTTTTAAACATTGTTATAGTCTCACAACCTCCTCAGATAAGGAGTTCCACAAGTTGACTGTGCACTGCGTGAAGAACTTCCTTTTATTTGTTTTAAACCTGCTGCCTATTAATTTCATTTGATGACCCCTAGTTCTTGTATTATGGGAATAAGTAAATAACTTTTCCTTATTTTATATATCTGATCATATCCCCCCTTAGTCTCTCTTTTTCTAAGACTGAAGATCCTTGCCTCTTTAATCTTCTCATATATGGACCTTCCAAACCCTACTCATTTAGGTTGCCTCTTTTCTGAACCTTTCTAGTGCCAGTATTATCTTTTTTGAGAGTGGAGGAGACCACATCTGTAACACAGTATTCAAGATGTGGGCGACAGCATGGATTTATATAATATTATATTCTCAGTCTTATTCTCTATTCCCTTTTTAATGATTCCTAACATCCTGTTGCTTTTTTGACTGCCTCTGCACACTGCGTGGACCTCTTCAGAGAACTGTCCACAATGACACTAAGATCCTTTTCCTGATTAGTTGTAGTTAAATTAGCTCCCATCATATTGTATGTATAGTTGGGGTTATTTTTTCCAATGTGCATTACTTTACATTTATCCACATTAGAGGATAAAGGAATTAACATTTCTAAACATACTAGGTATTAAAGATACTCTACCTGAAACCTTCTATAGGAAGAATGCCTCTGTGACACTAGCAGACCGGGCACCAGCTCATGCCAAGGTTCCCATGTCTCAAATCGACACTAACAGGTACACATCTGGAATCTGTCTGGCTTACTTGTGGGTTAATATTGATAAAATAGATATTAGAATTATAAGGAAGTGGTTAGTGTTTAGATGCTATTGAATGCTTATGAGTTACTGCATGAATTAATCTTACTTATCTGTGTCCCATATTACAGTGTAATATTTAAGCAGTTGTATCGTGACTGTATGAAAGGCCATACAGGAGAGGGACACTAATTAGCATGAAGAGAAACTCTTCTACAGAAATCATTACATCCCTTTCCAAAGAGAAGCCCCATTGATACAGGATGTGAGTGGATCTTACAACTGGGAACTCCCTACATCTGGGCTGAGAAATGGTCAGCAAAATATGGAAGACTCTTGTAGTTGTTCTGCTCTCCTCCCCATGAAGATGAGTCATGCAGGTGGACTCCCATCAGCTGAGTTTGCAGATCAGAGCACATGGTAGGATGGGAATAAAAAATCCAAACAAAAGGAACTAGGAATCGCTATGCTTCTTGGCCTCTGGGTGGGGTGGGTTGGTGTGGGGGTGATGAAATGCAAACCTGTATTCACAGCCTGCACACTATTATAATAATCTTTATTCAAGGCAAGCCTCGCAAAGTATCATTTGAAAACCTGTAACCGGCACATTAATAATATCATGGTAAAATGCAGGTAGCAACATTATGCGTAAAGATATGAACCTAAGCTGAAAGCCCTGGCTGAGATGATTTAGTTGGGGATTGGTCCTGCTTTAAGCAGAGGATTGGACTAGATGACCTCCTGAGATCCCTTCCAACCCTGATATTCTATAATTCTATGATTCATGACTGGAGTGGATTTCCCATATAAGTCTGGGGAATGGCTAAACCAGCTTCTCAAAGACAAAGGGCAAGCTGATGCCCCAGCCAGGTATCAATAAAGCTGATGGGCCATCAGCTATCAAGTGGCCATTCTTAGCAAGAAAGGGGGGCAGGGACAAAGAGATCTGTCTTAGCAAACAGCATGAGGTCTCCTTCCCCCACCAAACCCTGTCTCAGTTCTCACTGAAAATGCTTTTTTCAAAGAGGGACTAAAGCTATAAAAAGTAGTGGCAAACACCCCAAGACTTCCTACCCCCTCTCTCACCCATCTCATTCTTTGCACCTGAGAAGACAAAGGAAACAGCCATTGGACGCTGGGGGAGGGAGTCCTGACCTGAGAGTTTGGGCTCTCCATCCCCCTCTCTGAAAGTTGGGCCACCCATGTTTCATGTACTTCTCCACTGGAGCTGGGAGATATAAACTCCAGCTCGAGGAGACGTACCTGTGGTACCTCTGATTTAGCTAGTGTGCTAAAAATAGAAGTCTAGTCACAATGGTGCAAGGAGCCCCAGTACAATCTCATCTGAGACCATAGGTAAGTACCTGAGGTGGCTATCCCCTCCCACCACTCATGGCACCACAGTTATGCTTCTATTTTTAGTATGTTAACTCGATCACAACTAGACTGGATATATCTCTTTGAGCTAGAATTCACACCTTCCAGATCCAGTGTAGCCATACCCTAAGTTTGGACACCCAAAATTCAGTATAATCAAAACTAGAGTCTACTTTGGACCAGAACCTATGTGTGTCTCCATTTCCCAATCTGTAAAATGGAGGGAATACATACCTCACAGGAATGTTGTGAGACTAATTTCATTAACATAAAAGGCTTTACATTCCTATGGTGCAGGGCCGGCTCTAGCCACCGGCATTCCAAGCATGTGCTTGGGGCGGCACTTTTCAAAGGGCAGCTCTCTGGCCCTTTGGGGGCGACACTCCAGGTTTTTGTTGTGTTGTTTTTTTTTCCATCAGCAGCAGCACTCCGTTTTTTGTTGTCTTTGCTCCTCTAGCCCTGCGAGCTCCTCTCTTCCCCCTGCCCCCACCCCACTGCTCCTCTCAGTCCCCTGTCCAGACCCCAGTGCACCTCCAGCTCTGAGGAGTCTCTGCTTTCCACCACCTGTGGGGACCCACTTGTCTCCCGAAGCTGAGCCGCCTTGGACTGGTGCAGAAGCCTGGCCAGTCTCAGCCAGGTGTGTTTGTGTGGGGGGGAAGACAGTGTGGAGGGCTTGACTGGGGCCCTCCAGGCAAGTGCGTCTTGAGAGACCCTGGCTGGGGCAGGTCCTGGCCTGGCTGATCGCGCTGCTCCCGAGGGGATGGAGTGATTCCCGGCCCTGGGACCTGACCTGGCTGCACTGCCAGCTCATCCTGGCAGACACAGTCACCTCCCAGCACGGCTGGTAAGCAAGGCTGGAGGTAGGGGTTAGGGGAGTGGGTCTGTGGGCAGTATGGGGGGGGTGCTGGGCTGTGAAGGGGCAGGGAGAATCTGTGTGTGTTGGAGCACTAGGGAGTGGGGGTTCTGTGTGGGGGGCGTTGGGCAGTTGTGGTGGGGCTGTGGGCAGGGGTGGTGTTGTGCAGGGCACTGTGCATTTGTGGGTGGGTCGGGGGGAGTGCTAGGATAGTGGGTCCGGGGTCCCTCTGCCCATAGGGAGTCGCGGGGTGTTGGGCGGTGGGCAGGAGGGTTGTGTGATGTGGCATGGGCCTACCCCTGAGGGGAAAGGGCATGCTGACAGTACAGGGCTGGGCAGGCCACTATGCATTTGGCAACTGTCGGTTTGTAAATAGTGCCCTTGCATTGGGCAGAGCAAGGACGCCAGCCAGAGGACGTCCCATTGCCTCTGGCTGGCTCCTCACTCCAGGGACTGACCTCCCCCTGCCATGCTCCATTGCCTCCATGGGGGCCCACAAAAATGTTTGGCGCCAGGCCCACAAAAAGTTAATCTGGCCCTGAATCTGTAGCAAGGAAAGCACATACTAGATAAAGTCCGTTGCACTACACATTGAAACTAGTACTCTAAAATTAGTTCAGCAAAGTAGTTACCAGAAGCAATGGCTTTATTTAACAGAGGCTTGACAACCAAACCATTTTTATATATAAATATGTTGGTTTTGTGAGCCATAAATCTGGGAGTCTAGCTTATGAATAAGGGAACTTTAGAACAAATGGTCTCTCTCCTGTTGTTCATAAACTCCTGACAGCAACAGTTCCTTTACTCAGAAGTCAAATGGCCATACTAATGAGTAGGGTGCTAAATATTTCTCTCTTCTTGATAAGTTACTCTGAGAGAAAATACACTGAAATGGAAAGACCTGTGACAAAACAGACTGAGAACAAGCACGCCTATCATAATCTGTGGGAAGCTATTACATTCTCCATGGTCCACGTCACACTTGTTTCAGATTTATATTGGGACATTATATAAGTTTCTGATCCACTTGACAATAGCCAAATGAAGTTTCTTGTTAGTTAACAGTGACAATCCTGAGGGTCCATGCATAAAATGCATTGCCTAAAGGATAAGCAATGATTCTCATTTAAATAATTAACAAAGTACAATTGTTGGATTGGGTGAGTGGCATGATACTTTACCTACAGTGACACAAAGGCCAGGACTGTCACCAAACACATTAAAGGAGTCTTTTCCTAATATTCTGAGTAAACAGTTGGCACACGTGTGGCAATCTGTCAGAAAGATTCAATTTAGAGTGGACAGAATAAGGGAGAATCGATCTTGCCTCCCTGCCATTCTGCTCAAGGTCAGTTGTTTTATTCTAGTGGGATGGCATAAGGAATTCTGAATGACCCCTTTTTGCAAGGCATCAGCTCTAGATCCTGAAGGTATTTGTAATTGATTCATTGTTTGTTTTGATGAGATAAGCGATATGAGAGACAATATACTTAAAATGCTTGAAAGGTAAACCTAACCGCCTCAATCACAGCAGGCTGATGTAAACTTCTTGTAAGTGATTGTAAGTGACAAGATCATCCACAAAAAATCAAACGACTTCCCCAAACCTCTAAGTGCCAATCTGAATGATTCAACCTATACAGCAAGAAGGACAGGAGATTCCAATTTTCTCACAAATAATTTTCACATTATTCCCACAACGCTGACAGTATAACTGCAGTAGGATTAACTCCATTTACCTTCCATGGTCATGCATACAATTACAGCAATACCAAATGCTGCTGTATTAAAAGCTCTATCACTTTTTTCTTAAACAAACCTCTAGATCTGAAAATTTAAAAACCTCATTGCAGTAACTCACATACAAGCATACTGAACAACTGGTAGGCAATCTTGTCAACTGGTCACTTGGGAAGAGCATTTTATAAGATAAATTTGCCTTAAACCAGTTAGCTCCTTTTTGGGAAATAGGTAGAAAAGAGAGGTTAAACTTTCACATGTAATTGCATGGTTTATATAATTTGGAGTAACAAATAATTAATTAAAAAGGGAATTGTGCAGAAATTTAGGGTAAAAATTTCAAAAGCCCCTAAATCTCCTTGAAAATCAATGGGACTTAGACATCTAAGTTCTTAAAGCACTTTTGAAAATGTTCTCCTCAGTGTATGATGTGGAAGATTAAACAATTTTGTTACTTTGAGAAACAAATAGAAAAACATCTTATCTGAAAACTATATTTTAAAGAGAAAGAAAGACTATGCCAGCCACAAGACATACAAAAAGAGATGTTTACCTGCTACAACTTGTAATCAAAATGAATTGCTTGAATTGTCAGCTGTCTCAAAAAAATCTTCAATACAAATCCTTCAAATGGAGCATCTGCCAATAGACTGTGCATGTACAGCTGGGGCCTCAAACATGCTGAGCACCCACAGCTTTCATTGACTTAAACTGATGTGTCAGTGCTCAATACCTCTGAAAATGAAGCCCTTAGCAACTAATGACCACCTAATAATCACTTCCCTTTTAAAGGAAGTGATTATTCACCTCTATTAGGCACTGATGAGGCCACACCTAAAGTATTATGTCCAGTTTTGGTCCCCACACTACAGAAAGGATGTGGACAAATTGGAGTGTCCAGTGGAGGGCAATTAAAATGTTTAGGGGGCTGAGGCACATGACTTATGAGGAGAGGCTGAGGATGATTTAGTTGGTGGAGGTCCTGCTCTGAGCAGGGGATTGGACTAGATGACCTCCTGAGGTCTCTTCCAACCCTAATATTTTATGATTCTATGACATGGCTACTTTGAGAGAGCACAGAACCACCTGAAACTGAGTTGTGAATATCACCTGATCTATAGAATAAGATATGTTCAGACATCAAAAATTCTGCCACTCACTTAAGTATTCATTCTCCAACTATACAGAAAGAAGGATAGGAGACATTTGATGTAGTATTAATCAGGCCACACATTAGATGTATGGGACTACCTATCAGTGTAGGTAACCCCATCTTCATTCCATAATTAACTGGAGGGCTTCCACCAGCTCCCCCTGCTTTTCCATCCATGTCCCCCCAGCCAATGTATTGCTGGGACATTCCCATCTACCCCTACATTGGAGGGTGAAGGTGGGCTATGAGAAACAGGGGTTGACTCCCTACTGCACCTATCATAGGATCCCTAACCCCACCCTGTTTCATTCCTTTAATGAACACTTCTTGTTAAGTCCTTTTCCAAGCCATTTATCTGGTCACTGTATACCTTCCCTACTGAGTACCTTCACCAAACAGCTGCCCCACACTTATGAGTTGCAACATACAGCCTACCTTGCCACGCATGAAAGTCCTTCCTGAACGCATTGTGGAGAAGGCAAAAAAAACCCAACTCCATCTAGGCCAATCAGGTGGTGAGGGAAAAATTCTTTCCCAGCCTCTCCTAAAAAGAGGCAGCTAGCGGACTGCCCACAGCAAGACTTGATCAAGCCTATTATTTTAACAACTAAAGAGGAGGGAAGGTGGATGATGCCTCAGCCTGCTCCGTGCAAAAAGGGGGCTTCATGCAGAGGGCAGCCCCTTTTAATTCCTTCTATCCTTCCAAGGGGTGAGTCAGCATTACCACACTGGGCCCTTATCATGTTTTGCAGCAGTTTTCCTCTTCTCCGCCCCACCCCCAGCCATAAAGCATTGTTCCCATCATTTGGCCAGCCAGCCAAATTCTCCTCCCCTCCCCACTTAAAGGTGTGATGCACTCAGTTTATTTAACACAAACTAAATTGGATTATTATAAAGGGGAGCAGCAGACAACTTGCCTAATATTTTCCATGATAAAAGATTCTATGCAGTAAATTAGGCAGGCGTCCAATGGAAAAAAATATTGTGCGATCATGTAATTAAAGATTTTATCAGAATGGTTATGAACAAGGCAGAATTAAGGTTTGCACAGTCAAACTAAAATCTGGCATTTTATAACTTCAAACCTAAAAAAAGTTATTATCTGGTATTTTTTGTATGTAATAGATAGTATACTGGAGCCCTCGTCAAAAATACTCTGACGTTGCAGCTAGCAATACATGATGGCATTGTTATACTAAGGAACTCTCCTGCTTGGGAGTGTCTTAAGTTTAAATAGTTTGACAGAAATTGCATCATCTGGAATAACACAACTGTAGTCTTAGATCTACCCTGAACACTACTTGCTTTATTCTGGGAGATTTGTCTATTCATCAGGACATTATAACCAACAAAGTAAAATAAATGAGTTTTGTGTGATTTGCTGATGGCAAAGAAATGAATATTTATAAAACAGAAATCATCAGGCAGTGATTGGAAATTAGTGATCTATCTTCAACAGAAAAATATCTTTCAAAATATTGGATAATATTGGTACTCTCAGTAACTTCTGAATTAATTCCAGAAGTGTATATTTGCTAGCGCATGTATGTGTACCATCCTACGTATGGCGCAATCTTGTTTATCCAATGAGTTAAGGGGACAGCCTATTCCTTTGAGTACTCAACATTTGGACAATCAGGGGTTTACTGCTCCACAGACTTTGCAATCTATGCTTCAGGAGCCAACAGAGTACTGTCTGGCTTCCTCAAGGCCAGCCAGCTAAGAAGCAAAGAGTCAGTCTATGGGTTTAAATGCAGGTGTGTATGTTTTGTTTTATTTTTGTAGGGCAAGGGGTTTTTGTTGTGTTTGGGGCTTTTTTTACACACAGGGAAAATTTGCTGTGCTGAAACCATTAGGCGTTTATGAGGTTCAGGGCACACACCTTTCTTTAGAGTCTTGATGCACTGAAACTTATAAGAGACTAAGATTTTCTGCGAATAAACGTTATCCAGCCAGCTTCCCTGGGTTGAATAGGCTCAGCAGAGTACAGTAGTCAAAGAGCTCTTGTCTTACTGTGTTCTGCTGGATTTATCTGCTTTGGGAAAGCTGACCAGCAGTCTTTACAGATCTGAAGCTTGCTTGTCTGAAAGCACCCTGTTATTTGAAACAGATAAGGGACATGAACCTGATTCAGATAAATTCAGGTAAATGGGAATTTATATATGTGATGTTTATGTATTTAAGGCTGTGCTGAACTCTCTCTTTGTATGTGTATATCGACATATATAATTATAGTGTTACATAATATTCACTTATATAAAATGCATGGCACTTTATAGACAATTAAAAAGACCACTCCCAGCCCCAAAGAAGAGAGCTTAAAGGTAAGTTGAGCAGAGTGCATCAAAGGATAACAAAGGGGAGGAGCTATTTTATGTACCTGTAGAACTGACAAAATTCCTTCTTGTATCAATATAAACATCCTAACTAGGTTTCTCTATACTGTTAATTATTTCAATAGAGTATCTCTATCATAGCTTACCATTGTTCGGCCTGAAAAACCAAACATAGTAGTTTGACTAGTAGTTGGCATTGCTGCGCATGATGAATCAAAGTCTTCTCCAAGCATTCTTTTGTAACACCTTGCTTGAGGCCTAGCAGAGCCTTTCAATATGGCATAGAAACCTTGATTTCCAACAACTGAAATTAAAAACAAAACAAGACTTTCATTTCTCAGTCTATCATAGATTGTTTAACGCATGTACTGGGCTCCCTTCGTTTTAACATGCGTTGTTTGCAATAATAATAAAGTTCCTAGACATTACTTACAAAAACATACAAAGAAAAATAATTCAAACTTAGAAAATATCTACACTAGGAATATCCATAACCTGTGTGTGATTTGCAAAAGAACTAATATTCTCTCATTTAAAAAACAAACTAAAAAAAAAAAAAACCAAACAAAAAGAAGTGAAGTGCATAGAGGGGTCTGTGAGGGAAAAGTCAGGAAACCTACACAGTATTGTACTGTGCCACTGCTACTTTACAGCTATGTAAGAATAACTGGTCCGTCTGGTTTTGACAGATAGTCACAGCATCCTAGACAGTAGGACATTCTAATCAAGCAATAGGGCTACTTCTTATTTAAGGACTCACATTCTTATTTAAGTCAGGTAGCAGCTCTGCATCATAATGCTGAGAATCATTGCACAGATGTATAATTTTAATCTGATTATGTTTAAATGCTTGTTTTTATTGAGGTTATAAACTAAGTGTTTCATTGCACTGACAAGCAGTCTCTCAATGCAATCTAAGAGCAAAAACTTTGGGGCTCATATATTTAGAATATTTGACACTTTACACAAAAATATGAAATCAAAAGTATTTTAAATGTAATTTATTATAATTTGTAAATTTAGGAAATGCACCTATCAGACTTCTGTAAGTCTAGGTACAAATGATACTTTATATAACTAAACAATCTCAATTTAGTGCAAGGTAAGTTAAAGGACTCCAGTTGAGTCAAAGCATAAAGCTATGGTAGGCACCCAGTTCTCACATTTGGGGATTCCTATCAGCAGCTGGATGTCTAAATACTTATTTTAAATGCCTGTGTGCCAGTTTGAAGGACTAAATGAAGATGTTCATAGATGTTATGGCGTACACAAAAAGCTGCAATGACTTTAGGGTTTCACAGGCATTTAGATTGTGCCATTTCACTTCTAGGCTTCTCCATTTCTACTTCTGTACCCCCAAAAGCATACATAACAATCATTTTGGGACCACTGAAGCAGAAGATGAAGCACTGTTTGCCAGCACCATAGTTTGTGAACGGCTTTATCAGCCAATGCAGAAAAGAGTAGGTTAGGTCCCCATTAATCATAGTTAGTAGAAAAACACCAATAGTGTCCCTGGTGGGTTGAGACAGTAGTGTTCCTTTCCCACCTGTCTCTTCTTGTACAAGCTGTAATTCTTTAGTTTAACTTTCTTGCATCATGAACTTAGCTGCTCCACCTGTGGATAAGAGTAAGCACTCATCTGAGTAGTTTCGTGGGGCAAGAAAGTAAAGAGGGAGCTAAGTCATCCACAGATGACCCTGCCACTTGCTGCCAGTTCAGAGAACCACAAAGTTGTCCCACCAGGGAAAAAAGCTTTTCTTGCTCCGTCATCTGTCCTCCTCATGGCAAGGTAAATGAAAAAAAATTTGCCTCTGTATCTAACCTCAGAGAGCTGTTACTCCACATTTTTTGCCATGTCAAGCACCAAATTCCAGAAGCTGAAGGATGCAGTAACATAAAGAAACAGAAAGACCTGTCTGGCTGAAAATGGGCACTATGACTCATGAGACAGAGAACTTAGTTTTTCCAACAAGAATTCTCAAAATCTTAAATGGAACAGAGGGCTAACGAGATAGCCTCTCCACCTCCAAGGATATCTGAAAGAGACTGGAACAAAGGACAGTAACCACAAGGGGTGTGAGTGATTGCTGGATCCAGACTAGAAGGAGACTAGTCTGTAAAGGGAAGCTTCCTGGAACTGGTGAGGTTTTATCTGTATTCAGTTTTCTTAGACATAGACTTGCGTGTTCTATTTTACTTTACTTGGTAATTCACTTTGTTCTGTCTGCTACTACTTGGAACCACTTACATCCTACTTTCTGTATTTAATAAAATCACTTTTTTCTTATTAATTAACCCAGAGTATGTATTAATACCTGGGGGGGTGCAATCAGCTGTGCACACCTCTCTATCAGTATAATAGAGGGTGAACATTTATGAGTTTACCCTGTATAAACTTTATACAGGGTAAAACAGATTTATTTGGGGTTTGGACCCCATTGGGAGTTGGGCATCTGAGTGTTAAAAACAGGAACACTTCTGTAAGTTGCTTTCAGTTAGGTCTGGAGCTTTGGGGCACGTGGTTCAGATCCTGGGTCTGTGTTGGAGCACAGTGCTCTTTAAAAATTCCCATAGTCCTTAGCCACTCTCAACACTCTGTAGAATAGCTGAGCAGCATGTCCCAGAAGGCACTCACTAAAACACAGTTAACCAATTTGCTAAGTTCAGAGAGAAAACATGACCGATGGCAGAAAAGCTGCGGTGTGAACATAAACCATGCTGTGTTACTTGTAACCAATTAAGCCGGCTGTGCCTCTTTGGATACGTCATCATAGTTGTAGCTGTAATGCAGATTAGTCCCACCAGCACTCATTGTCAAGAAATGTGTATTTCAATCAGTCCTAAATACCCTTTGTTCAGTTCCATCCATCACACTAATTCAACCCCCATGCATCACAATTTTTCACCCTCTTTGGTGTTGACATTCTTAAAATATTTTAGATGATTTAGTTCATTTAATCTTGCCTCATAAGTCAATTCCACAAATTCTTAATCATTTCTGTTGTTTTTCTCCAAATTCCCTTTAATTTATAAGCCTCTCTGTGACATTAAGATGCCCATATTTCTATGCAGTATTTTAGGTAATGCCTGAAAGGCAACACCCTGTCCTGAGACATGAAGTGACTGAATTAACAGTCCAAAACTGTATTACTATATCCTGCTGCAAGCTTATGTTCAATTAATTGACCACTACCACCTCATAAGTCTCTTTTGGCATTACTGCTTTTCCAGTGTCTCCGTCCTGTATGAATATCTTTGTTTTGGAGTATTTTTGACCAGAGGTAATAATATGCTATATTTCTAGTGCCAAACCTCATTTTGTTATACATATCTAAATTCTCAAAGACCTTTTCTATTACTTCTTCTCTTGCTTAGTGCCTCTAACACCTCTTAATTTTGTATCTGCAAATATACGGCCAGATTCTGCCACCTTTATGTTGAACTCATTGGGACTACTCACCTGCTTAAAGTCATGTATACGCATGAGTCTGTCCAGGATCAGAGCCTAACTCCACAAGTAGTCCCACTGAAACCAAGGCAAACCTTAATCACAAAGTAACAATAGCAAACCCTTTGGTGAAAAAGCCATCGAGAGATCTCTCTTCTTGTATATGCAAAGCACACACTCATATTTGAAAAATAATGTCTAAATTCCTTTAAATACATAGAATTACCAAATGTTAAAATAAAAGGTAATCTTTTAGGGGTCATTATTTTCTTTTGCCCATATAAGTGGCGTATAACCTCACAACTGCTATATTTTTATATGTATGGTTAATGCAGAACAGCAGGTGAGATATTACAAAAAAGTATAATAAAATAGTCAATTAAAACACAATAGTTATGAACCCTTAGAAAGTTAGCGGGCTTTTGGGGCTTTATACAGCACCCACTGATGCCAACGGGAAATGTGTCATTGATTTAATGTATGCAGGACAAGTCCCTTGATATATGTCAAAGTTCTCTAATGGAAATCAAAAAATGTTGCACCTTTAGTACTTCCAAAAAGATACCGGGAAAGCAAATTAGTGTAGAATCCCTTGTTATAGAATTTGTTAGACTGTGTAAGAAAAAAGCATGGTTTTCCTGAACTGGTCTCTGAAAGATAATCTTCTGAGATTAAACACATGTCTGGAATGTATTAATTGTATCGAGTATTATGTATGTATTAATTGTATCGAGTCTGTTTTATTTAGTATAAACTGGAAAAGAACTGGAAAAGATTGCACAATTGATGCAAAGCAGGTTTGTCTTTAAGGCAGTATGTGACAGGCTGAGTCATTAAGATTAGCTTTTATCTCATACACAGCTTGGTGATCAGCAATTTTAGCCACCATTTTACACCATATTGTGATTTTGAATTAACTGTTGCAAAATCAATAGAGCATCCAATCTAAAGTAACATGAATGTCCCAGTGACCAAGATATGTACAGTAATTCACAGTGAAGTCCTTGATTCTTTCAAATGTGTATAGTGAATCAAGATGCCAATTTTCATGAGTTTCATGTGAGTCACTAGCTTTGACTTTAAATTTGTCCTATTCATTATCTCTACTTCATTATGCAAATGTAGTTCCTGCCTGCTCACATTCTAGTTCAATCTGCCTGTTAATTACACAGCAATGCTGTAATGTAAGCTGCTTGGTTCTGAGTTCCGTGCTTTGATTTCCATATTCACTTTAGATACATTGTTTCAAACATTTAAAAGATGATTGGAATGATGATTGGAATGCAACGATTAAGAATAAATGGATCTGTTGGATCAAACTGAGGCCTACTCTTAGACCTGTACTGATATAATCCTATGGCTAACCTCTGATATACCAGACAGTATTACAGGAAGATGTGAGTTTTAATTGTTCTCTCTCTTTTTTCTTTTCTTTTTTTTTGGTACAGCGTGTAGTCTGAGGAATGCATGTGCCAAAAGAGTTAACCTACCTAAAGACAGCATGCTTAATATATATATCACTACTTTATTTTAGGACTGCTAAACAAAGTATTTATTAGCCAATTACTTCTAATTTTCACACCTCTACTTACTCCCAAAAGGGACCTCTCAATTTTTTTTTAAATTAAACTTTCTCCTCCCACTCCTGTTTTGTTGAATGAGTACAAACCAAGAGATTATACATAAAATAAAGTATCATCAGACTAATGCCACAATAAGACTATATAACATTAAGCATCATTGCTCTGACGATAGATAACAGAGTGATTTACTTTCATAATCTATTTTACAGCAAGACTGTCCCCTCACTAGAATATATCATAAGAGCAACGGCACTTTATATTATCCATCACCAGAGCAATGGCGCTTGGTGTTATCCATCATAAAAGCAATGGCACTTAATATTATACATCAAAGCAATGGTATTCTGATGATGTACAATACAAAACAGCATGCCTTGATGACATGGCTATAACACAAGGTCGGTCTAATTTGGAAGAAGCTATTAGAAGTTTTTGAAAAGAAAAACTTCATGAACTTTTAAAAGTCTAATCTGCAGGGCTTTTATATTAGTATCTCCCATCATATAAATTACAATATGTCTTTCTGAATTTCTACTTCTCAAGGATTAGAGAGAATCATTAGTAGGAATAACATTTCTCACTACAATATAGTTATAGGAGTAAAAACAGCTCCCTAATATAGAGCAGGATTAGAAAGGGGTCAGGCTGGGCATCCAAAAATTGAGGCACCTCTCTGTTTAAAATCTTGGCTAGTGTGGTAATCTAGCCGTCCAGTCCCAGACCTGGACTTTAGTGTCCACCAGTCTGGTCCTGTCCCAAACCTGGACTTTTGCGTCCAAAGTTTGGGGGCTTACCTGAAACTCCCCCAAGCTCACTACCAGCTTGGATATTCTCGCTGCCACCAGATCAGGAATTAATCTATGGGGCCTGATCCCCCCTTTCCTCCCTCTGGTGTCCCCAACCCTCCCTTGGTGGGACACCCAGATTCCCAATCCCTTGGATGCTAAAAGCAGGGAAAATAACCCCTTCCCCTCCTTATCAGGCTTGCCTCGCGGCTAACCTGTGTGACCCAAGAAACCAGCTTTTCTGCTTCCCTCAGGACAATGGAGATGCAAAATACCCACAGCTGGGCTCTGCCACCCCCCTTGCTCCAGGAACGAGGGAAAAACTGTAACCACCAGAGAACAGAGAGAATTCTTCGTCTCTTTCCCCGTAGTCTGCTCTTTCCCTGGACCCAAATAGGAAAATAGCCCACAGCCTGGCTTTTCCCTTTGCCTCCCTAGGAAAAGAACTTTCACAAGGTTTAACAAGAAAACTTTATAGAAAAAAAGAAAGAAAATATAAAACAATCATCTTGCATTAAGAAACTCAATACAGGCTCTTGCTTATAAGAAAATATAAAGAAACAGTCTGATTTAAAAGATAGCCCAATTAAACCAGCACAACAAATTAACATACAGGTAAATACACCCCAAAGACCATCATAGCTGAATTACTTTGCGGTTCCTGGGTACTTACAGATGTTTAGAAGAAGTATTAGGAGAGAATTAGAAGAAGACTTGTTTCCTCATAGCTAAGAAAACAACAAAGACCCCGAGTATACAAATTCCCGCCCCTGACTTTAAACAATCCAGTTCTCTGATTGGTCCTCTGGTCAGGTGTTCGGTTACCCTTTTCAGGTAAAAGAAACTTAACCCTTACCTACCTATCCATTTATGACAGCTAGTATTTCTGATTTGTAGTTACTGAGTACTGTTCAGAATCTCCAGGTCCTGCTAGAAGCAGATTTCTTGCAGAAGGATACAACAAACACCCTTGTAGGTTTCTAGTATGACTAGAACTTTTAAACGTCCCTAAAATTCACTCTAAAAATGAAAAAAACAAAACCTACCTTTTCCCAGAATTTTTTAATATGGAAATCTATTTTCCTCTCAAAGCATAACTAATCTACCCTTGACAGCACCTTCACAGTCTTTTTGAACAACAAGAATGGATCTCATCCCAGAAGCATATCCCTAACAGATTGCGATATATGCAAAGATACAGAATATATGTTTCAGCACCTGAAAAAGCAATCTATTTGTATTTTATAACCAGATAAGAAAATTATTATGACAGATCCCATTGCTACCTGTGCTTCCTTTTGCCCAGTATTCCTTGATGGTACACATGCTGAGTTCCTTCAGTTCTTCATCAGAAAGCTGAGCCCTGATGTCAGGAATGAGCTTCATCATCTCATACACTGTGTTATGTTCTTTGAGAGATCTTAAAATGGGGCTGCAAAATAATTTATTAATATACATCAGGATGTAATGCATTTGGGAGATTCGATCTATGTAATTTGCTATCTAGTCAAAATCATTTATTGTTTTGTTTGCAGATACGTTTGAATATTAGAGATTACTTCTGCTACAGAGGTCCACTGTGCCTTAGCTAGCGTTGCTTTAACTATAGTGAACACAATACTGTTTTCCAGTTCATCACACTTTTCTTTACATTAGGCATAACCAATTCCATTTCAACTACTACTTAACTGAGATGCTCTACACTGTAAATTTATGGCCTTGGGCCATAAGAATATTATGTCACCATATAACATTTTGAGATCTTGTCGGAAACATATGTGCAGTAATTATTCATTTTACAAACATAACATTAATTAACTTCCTGTATAAATTCAGGAGGCTACATAAGAATTACAGCTTATTTACTTAGTGCAGTAATGAAAATATCTCAGAGTCACAGGGTATTAAAAGTAGTGCCATCACATAAGTATAAATCACGTATCATTACTACAGTACTGACTTGGCAGTAATCCCATTCATTATTGGCTCTGCTGGGTTTAGCTTTTGTAATACTCTCAGTTAAAGAAATTTTACGCGTTGATACTCAGCACTGTGAAACTGAACATTTCTTTCCATCTTGGTCTGTGCCAAACTTCTCCCCTATAGATAGTTCCTCTTACAATAAATGAACCAAATAAAAGTAATGTTTAGTTATATATATTCAGCCTGAGAAAATAAAATATGTAAAGTGGAACACTATTGTGCATATTTAATTATGTTCAAAAGGAAGATCAGCCTTTTGGTGGGGGAAAAGAGTGCGCTGCAGAAAAAGGAATCAAGGGCTTGATTCAAAGCATACTGAAATGACTCAGTTTTTCCACTGAATTTTAAGAGCTTTGGATCAGGCCTCAAAAGTAAACAGTTAAATCTCTACTGGGAGAAAGCACACTGTTATAGCTTTCCTACTCAGATCTGAACCTTAGAGTTCACAAAATGAGATGCTAGCATGAAACTCCAAGCTTAATTACCAGCTTAGATCTGATAGTGCTGCCACCAGCCAGGAATTCCAGTGCCTGGCTCACTCTGGTCTCCCCAAAACCTTCCCTGGGGGACCCCAAGACTCAGATGCCCTGAGTCTCACAACAAAGGGAAATAACCCCCTCCCCTTGTCTCCTCGTTACTTTCTCCCAGGCTTCCCCTCCCTGGATGACCCTGGAAGATCACCCTGTTTCAATTCCTTGAAACGCAAACCAGAGAGATCAGGTTTCTCTCACCCTCACTCAGAGTCCCTGCAAATGCAAGCTTTGTAACTCTAACACAAAGAGATTTTCTCTTCCTCCCTGTCTTCTTCCTCCCACCAATTCCCTGGTGAGCTGCAGACCCAATCCCCCTGAGCCCCAACTAGGAAAAAATCCAACAGGTCTTAAAAAGAAAGCTTTATATAAAAAGAAAGAAAAAGACATAAAAATGGTCTCTGTATCAAGGTGACAATATACAGGGTTATTGGCTTAAAAGAAAAAAATGAATAAACAGCCTTATCCAAAAAGAAATACAATTTAAAACATTCCAGCAAACTACACACATGTAAATACAAAAAAAAAAACAATATAAAGCTATTGTCTTTCTACCTTTGTACTTACAACTTGGAAACAGAAGATTAGAAAGCCTGGAGATAGAGTGATCCCCTCAGAGACTAGAGAGCAACAGAGACGAGACAAAGAACACACACCCAAAACTTCCCTCCCTTGAGATTTGAAAAATCTTGTTTCCTGATTGGTCCTCTGGTCAGGTGTTTGGTTCCTTTTGTTAACCCTTTACAGGTAAAAGAAACATTAACCCTTAGCTATCTGTTTATGACAACACACTTTACAGAGGAAGGGGCATATTTAATCTCACAGGTATTAAATTTCATGCTTCCAGATATTGAACCAATTTATGGACTTGTTCAATATTTCATTACTAATCTTAAATCTAGGAAACAGAAATTAAAATAGAGTGGTTTTATGCTCACCAATTAATATCCCCTTGCTCATTAACAAACACTTCCCCTCCTATCAGTACTCTAGTTTACTCTGTTGCTCCCCACTGCTCGTTATACTTTTTCTCTTTTTAAAAAGACAGTTTTTGTATTGTGACCTAAAGGTAAACAGAAGCAAGTGAAAGGTTTATTTTCAGTGATTCTCAGATCAAAGCGTTAGTTAATTTAAAATATGGAAGAGAATTTTCCAAATCCCTTTTAACTTGTTGCAAATATTATCTATACTTTCTCATACCTGTAGCTCTAAACTATTTGCTCAGCCAAAACAGATTATAAAGTCAATCCAACTTTGCGTTCGTATTTGCTTAGCCTGTCCTCTGAGATGCAGCTCACCTCCTCCCTGGTGCTTGCTTCTTGCAGTGACTTCTCCCCTGTCGCACATGGGATGGGTCCTACATTCTTTTTTGTGATGCCTGGTGTCTCCACTCGTTGTCCCTGGGACACAAGTGATCCTGTCCCTTGGGAAAATGAATAATGCTACCCCTGCTGGCAAGGAGCATAAAACCCAGTTCACAAGAAACAAAGAAATGATGCACTCAAAAACAACAATATACCAAAGGGGAGCTTTATCGAAAGCAAGAAAATAGACTGGGGAAAGAAAGGGTTAAGGTTAATTAATAAATATTGAACATTAACCACTCAGCAAATCTGCCGCCTCCAAACACTCAGTGTTTATCCCAACCCCAGCTCCCTCTCTGGCACTTTCCCAGGCAGATGGTACGTTGAGGATGAGTCCAGAGAGGAGTGCTGCATTGTTGTGAATGGTGGCCAGCTTAAAGAAAAGCATCTTCTTACAGCGTCTTTGCCTCTTCATGGGACAGATATTTCTCTTGGCTCCCTGGTCTGGGGTTCTGGCGTGTTCTTGGTAGCCAGTGCCAGGTCAGACTTCTGATACTCTCGACACTGGTCTCTGCAGGGCTGGAACTGCCTGATCCTTGTGCTCAGTCCCATGGCAGTTCAAGACTCCATTTGTGCAAGAGGGAGTTAATCAGAGAGTTCTTGAGCTGTTCTGCTTCTCTCATCTCCAACACTCAAAAATCCTGAATCTAAACCTAGTTACTTTGTCTGTGAGTCAGGCTGTCCCCTCCCACTGAGGGGGCGAGCAGCCCTGGCTCATCATTGGCCCATAAAACTGCTTGTCCCTGTCAACCTATGCAGAAGTCTCTCTATTGGCCTAATCCGAAGTTTCTAGTCCATTCTGCTCCCGCCCCTGACTCCAGGTATGCTGGGAAGTGGTGTTAGAGAGATCTGCAGCCCATCAGGGTAATCTAACTGCGGGCCACACGACATTTTGTCGACATTGACCGTCTGCAGGCACCACCCCGTGCAGCTCCCAGTGGCTACAGTTCTCTGTCACTGGCCAACAGGAGCTGTGGGAAGCGGCGGCCAGCATGTCCCTGCAGTCGCTGCTTCCCACAACCCTTCTTGAAATATGCAGCAATGAATGGAGATTGGGTAGTTGTATATATAAGGAGCCCACTATCAGTGGATAAGGGACAGTATGCTACTCAAACTTTGTAACTCCAACACTAAAAATATAATTCTATCCTCTGCACAGAACGAGTTTGACACATCTACCCCTAATGCATGTTGTCCCAGGGGTTGTCAGGGTATGATTCCCCACTCTGAACCTTAGTGTCCAAAAGATGGGGTACCTGCATGAACCCCTCTAAGCTTAATTACTAGCTTAGAAATGATAGAGCTGCCACCACCCAAAAATATAGTGTTTTGGGACACTTTTTGGCCCCCAAACCCTTCCCTGGGGACCCCAAGACCCAAAACCCCTTGGGTCTCATAACAAAGGGAAATAAACCATTCCCCCCTCCTTTCTTCCTCCCAGATTCTCCCCTCCCTGGGTAACACTGGGAGATCCCTGTGATTCAACTCCTTGAATCTTAAAACAGAGAGGAAATTCACCTTCCCCCCCTTCTCTCCCCCTCCCAGACTCTCCCTGAGAGAGAGACAGTAATCCTAACACAGAGAGAAATCAGGCTTTTCCTCCCCCCTTCTCTCCTTTCTCCCACCAATTCCCTGGTGAGTGCAGACTCCCTCCCCTTGGGTCTCACACAAGAATAAAAAAACAATCAGGTTCTTAAAAAGAAAAACTTTTAATAAAAGAAAGAAAAAAGTAAAAATTGTCTCTGTAAAATCAAGATGGAAAATGTTACAGGGTCTTTCAGCTTATAGACACTAGAGAGAATCCTCCCCCCAGCACAAATACAAGTTGCAGCAAACAGAGATACAATCCTTCCAGCAAAATACACATTTGCAAATAAAGAAAACAATGAAAAGACTAAACCGCCTTTCTAACTGGTACTTACTAAATTGAACAGAAGAGGCTGTATATACATCTGGTCTCTCTTAGATCCAAGAGAGAACAACGAACAAACAAACATCCCAAAACAAAGACTTCCCTCCACCGAGATTTGAAAGTATCTTGTCTCCTGATTGGTCCTCTGGTCAAGTGTTCCAGGTTTACTGAGCTAGTTAACCCTTTACAGGTAAAAGAGACATTAACCCTTAACCATCTGCTTATGACAGGGGTATCCACAGTGCCTGTTAGGTATCTGGAGAATTAAAAATAGCATTGTGATGTCACAAGTGGGAGCCAAGGGATTTGTTCAGTTGAAAATCATATCAGATGCCATAGAGCATGTTCAGAAATATTATTTCAATTGCTTATAATATTATCCATGGAGTTTGTAAAATTTAGTATGTTATAAAGTTTAGCCATTTTTAGTAATATGTAAAATTATCCATATAGAAAAAAGGTGGTCAGAATTGTTTTGAAGTGAGACTATTATATTTTTTTCCTTCTTGTCACTTTAAAGTGGCTTAAGGGATTTTGTTCAAGTATTCCAAACTAATTCTTCCTTAAGTAGACACCAAGCGTGGAAAATTGTAGCCTGAAAGGTAAATTTTTCACAAAGCCTAGAATAGGGAAAGTCAATAGGGTTTTAACAGAAATTGTTTTGCAACTTCAGCTTCTCTACTGCAGCTGCAAAAAGCATGACCATTGTAATAAGCTGATCTGTAGGAAAGAGAAAGCAAAGAATTACAACGACGTCTTTTCAATAATTTATAGTTCTTAAAAGGTGAAAATGTATTGTTTATATGTGAGAGGGTGACCTGTCCACTTGAAAGGGTGTTGTACTAATTTATATGGAATAAATGGGTCAAAGGTGCTAACATAACCCAGTCACTGTCCAACACTAAACAGTGCTAAACAAGGTCTGGGGTTTGGTATACAGAGATCTGAGTCTGCTTAAAACCATGGCAACCACATCATTAAAATCCTTCTAACTTTTTATTAAAGATAAAGAAAAGGAAAACAGTTACAGCATTTGAAATGCAAAGTATTAAATAGGGCTTTGATTTTAACAGCATCACGTGTTCCCTTCCCCTTTAGCTGAAGAGAGATTTTAGAAGGAAAACTACCCTTGTCTGACATCTCTTAGGTATCAAAGATGGTAATAACTGTCCTTTTGGGGAAATGAGAGAAATGTTAGGTGAGATGGGCTGGAGCTGTTGTTAAAAGTCTGATCTCATTTAATCCAAGGTGGTGTTTGAGATTCACATTGAGCCAGTAGTAGTGACCATGTCATCTGGATCCTTCTCTCTGCCTGCTCTAGTCAGGATCTCTCTCAGGATCAGGATGACAAAGGCTCTGGGGGTGGCAGCCATGATGGTGAAGCCTGCTCCAGTAGCCAGTTTTTCCTCAGAGTCTCTTTTTTAAAAAGGATTCCAAAAGGGAGTGGTGGGCGCAACAGTCCATCCTGTATTTTGTCCATCAATTAAGCCTAGTTTTTGACACACCAATTTTGATTCACTGATTTCTTGTCCCACACTTTCCCTGTTTACCCGAGCACGATCTTAACACAGTCCTTGAGTTATATCAGTAGGCCTTGCGTTTGGACTAATTCACTCTGTCTGCCTGGAGTTCCTTTTCCATCAATAGTTGCTATTATAGGGTATTGTGACATCTTATGAACTTTCACGTACTTTTTTACATTGAGATCACAATTAGAGTAGATGTGTAGGCCTAATTATCACAAGAGAGATAATGGGGCCTGGGACAACAATCCCCTATTGTGGAAGAGGTGATCAAAACAGCAGCAGACTAGCTGGGGAATGGGGCTGCCCAGGTGTTAATCAGGTAGCTACCTTCTGAACATGATAAAACCTAACTGTGGGTGACTTGGAGAAGAAAGCGGGCAAACAGCCCGGAGAGGAGAACTGCAGGGGAGCACTGAATCAGAAGAGAGACTCCTTGGGATAGGAACTAGAACCAGAAGGGGGGACTGGTGATCTCGGGAAGCCTGCCTGAATCACAGCACAGCACGGCCCCATGAAAGGGGGCTGTTGAATCCCTTAGCAAAGGGATCAAGAAGTTGTGAGTCAAGGGACCAAAGCAGGAGCAAACCAGAGAGACAGACTCTCCAGAGAGGCCAGGAGCTGCAGTGGGACTGGCAGAGCTTCTGACTCAGAGAAACTGGGAACTCAAAGCTTTGAGGGGTGAATTGAAAGTCCCAAGAGGGCATAGTTTGGTCCTGGAGGGCCAAAGGAGACTGTATTTTAGAAAAAAATAATAAATTTGGTCCCAGGAAGGAGAATGTTATTTTAAGCACTTGGTGCTGTGAATAAAGTTACTGGGAGAACCTGGAGGGAACCAAGGGCAGGTTGCTTGCAGAACCACACTGTGCCATGAGGGAGCATACTATGGGATGGCACTCTGCCACACTACTGAGAATACAGCACTACTTTTGATCTAGTATCAAGCTTGGATTTGGTGCAGCTGACAAAAACAGGAGGAAACATGATTTTAAGCAACCTTTCTGCTCCCCACCCCAGGATCAGCAAAGTCCATTTTGGCCTTGGCATAATTTAGAGAAGACTAAGGCCTGCTGTAAGTTTTGCTCGCTGGTGTGGAACCAGAGGATCCCCTATGCCTTGATGGTTCTTGTGCTACCCAAGGACTTTTCTGCCAGGGGAAATACACAGTTACATCTTTAAGAAGCTGTGTCTTCAGTTAGCTAAATTCAAGCAGCCTTAATCAGGGATGAAAATCTGGCCCACTATGCTGAAAGTGCTCTAGCATGCTTAAATAGGTGGCATAGTTCCAGCCTTGTTCACTTGCCTTTGCTCTCTCATTTAGATGCAAATCAGTTTTGTGCACCAAAGCATCACCTACCAGTATTGTAGGTACTGATACATGTCATGCACAGCTTGCATGAACAGCTCAGGTGCATCTTTTCAAAAATGTAGTCTACTGCACATTTCCATCATTTATGCAGCTGGACTACTGTATGCCAGTTCAGCCATTAAGCACTGAATGAGTTAATAACAGGATACGGAAAAGGAAAGACATGCATAATTGTAGTTTTGCACTACACACAGCTGGGACACAGACTGCCTCAGTAATAATTGGAATAAAAAACAAGCTTACCTTGGCTTTGGTTCGGCAACAGATTTGACTGTATGTAACAGACTGAATTTAAACAATAATATCATTACTAGCGAGCTCACAATGCCATTATAAGTAAGCTAACAAAATAATATTGGGGAGATTGCATTAAATATTTGGAGACATGCTGGTAACATAAAATGGCAATTTAACTGAACTATTCTTTTGATCAGTACAGTAGTTGCTCGCCGAGGGCCTAATTCTTAAATTAAGCTTACTGTAACTTGATGTGTTTTGTGAGGAATTCTGCATTTATTTCCAGATATTGTTATAACAGGAAAAGCCAAGAGTAGCCGATAATCAGCCTTCAGATATTGTTCAGTTTTCCATATCTAAGGAATATGCTTATCCATACATAGATCCTGTCCTGGCTAGCAATCAGGCAATTATTCATGTTAACAAAACAGACTGTTCTTGCAAATATGGCAATACTATAGTGCAAGAGAGTGGATGACTCAGAGGGCCTAGTAATTAGCCGCCTTGCACTTTTAACTGAGTGGTCCAAATACCACCTATACTGGTAGTGAGTGACCTAAAACAGTCATCATATGACAACTGTTTAATGTCTGGCCTACATGAAACAAACTGGGGCCTTAGCCCCATCCCTAATGGATGGGTAACTTAAGAGTTAACATTATAATGGATAAAGCAAAACTTGCAGAATTGGTGGTCATTCACACATTTTAAAAGCTCATAATAAAACTCAGTACAAGGCTATTGAGGAAACTGGATAATGACAGGTTGAGTAGTACTGTAAACTCCTGTCATGGTTCAGATTAGAGATATGAAATAAGAAAACAATGGAAGTAAATAAGGGCTAGAATCTGATGCTCTTACACTTAGAAGTTCTTTGCTTCATGAGAAGCACCACTGATTTCTTAATAATAGGGACTCTCAGGATGGGAAAAGAGTACTGGGGTGATCCAGGGATCAATACTGTCAAACGTATTTAATAACAATTTGGAAGATGGAGTGAATAAGCAAGGCAGGAAAATTCACTATTCATACAAAAGTCTAACCAAAATCCCAAAATAAAAGGTTCTTCTGCCGCATGTGGGCTTTTCTTCAGCCCACCCTTCAGGCTCAGTTCCCAGACCCCTCCTAGGTCACTTTTCAGGGTCTCTGGCTCTGACTCACAGGCTCTTTTCCCTGGAGTTTCCTCGCAGTCTAAATCCTTCTGGGCTAACTTTTAGTCTCTGGCTCTGGAAAAGAATCCTGACTCTAGCTCCTTTCCTGGAATCCTTCCAGACCTTCCTTCACAACCTTCCACAGAAGCCTAACTTGCTCCTTATGGCTCCCCCCTCAAACTGTTTTCTCTGCCCCTTTACAGAAATCACCCAGCTAATCAGGACCATCTTCAGGGGGTTGAGTAGCTAATCTAGCTCAGGTGTGAGTGGTTAAGCCCATAAAAGGCCAGATAGCTTGTGACACCTCATCTTTTCAGTGACTCCGCTACCTCCCTTTGTCTCTTCTAGCTCATAACTCAAAAATTCACTCAAAACATTTTAAAAAACAAAACACAAATAAAAAAAAAATACATTCACGCTACTAACATGCTGTTTGCTGACCATCCCTTTGTTCACTCTGCTGATACATTATATCCCTTCCTCCAATCCATTGCCTGTTTTGTTGTTTAAATTGTAAGGTCTTCAGGACTAGGACCATCTCTTATTCCCTATGTGTACAGTGCCTAACATATCTGGGTCACAATCTCAGACTGGGGCCCTGAGGCACCATCATAATATAAGTAATAAATAAGCATTCTCCCCCATCTTTGCTTCTCCCAGGCCATCCTCACTGATGCCATGTCACAGCAAAGCTTCTTCCACCTGGGGAGTGCTATGTCTCATCACCGCTGCTCCTGCTGTCAGCATGCAGCTGTACTAGGCAGTCCCTCCCACCTGAGACCAAGGGTTCATCTACACTTACCAGGGAATCAACGTGTGGTGATCGATGCATTGGCAGTTAATTTAGCGGATCTAGTGAAGACCCACTAAATCGACCGCAGATTGCTCTTCCGTCGACTCCTGTACTCCACTGGATTGAAAAACGTAAGGGGAGTCGATAGTCACATAGTGTGGACCCCACCCCACAGTAAGTAGATCTAAGCTATGTCAACTTGAGTTACACTAGTCACGTAACTCAAATTGTGTAGCTCAGATTGACTTTTCCCTGGAGTGTAAAAAAGGCCTAAGGGTATTTCTACACAGAGGTTAGCCTGCCTGAGCTAGCTTAAATCCAGCTAGCATGGGTAACAACAGCAGTTAAGACAGGGCAGCACAGGCTTCAGCATAGGTAATACAAGCCCAGCACAGACCTTGGGAACGTACGTGGCTCACTAGCCTGTGCTGCACGATCTTCACTGCTATTGTTACCTGCACTGGCAGGATTCAAACTAGCTCAATTGACTTACCCATGCACTTTTGCTGTGTAGACATACTCTTAATATGCTGCCACCACAATGCATCCAGCTGCCGCCATCACAGGGAATGAGGAATCCATCTCAAGATCCAAAATGCTGGTCTCAGTACAATATCATTTGTATTATAAAAATGCCTAGAAGCACAAACTGTGATGGGCATCCCATTGTGCTAGGCACTGTCTCTGTGTGTATTATATATATAAATAGAGACAGTTCCTGATCTGAAGGCGAGAGAGGCATAGTAGTAGTATCCCCATTTTATAAATGAGGAACAGAGGCACAGAGTGGTTAAATCACTTATCATTTGCCCATGGTCACACAGTATTTGCTGCAGAGGTGAGATATATTTTGTTTTAGTTTGTATAAACAAGAAACATGATTAAGGATCAAAACTGACTTTACAAACATGGTTGTGCTGACATGAGTCCTTCACACTAAAATCAAGTGCAGGACATTCTCAATGCCTCACAGCTGTGTTCCCAAAAAGCAAAGAAAAAGAATACTTTCAAGGTGGTAACAACTGATCAAGCCCCAATCTCAATGTGCATTTGCTCATGTGTTGTCTTCAGAGGGTTTGGTGGGTTTTTTTGTTAATTGATGCTTTGCATGTATTTAAGCAGGTAATTTTCTTTAGTCCTCAAATAATATAAAGTGATCAAAGTTAAAGGCTTAAGGGAGATAAACAGGTGGCAAGAGTTGTTTACCAAAGATAAACTGAGTACTTCAAAAATAATACATACTGACATCTTTATTAACTATATTAAAACCTGCTTTCTGCCCTCTCATTCTCTCACAAATTCTCCTCCCTTCCCCTTCTCCCCAATTCATTTATTCCATCTGTTTGCTCATACTAAGTTTGGCAATAAAACAAAGTCATGCCAGTCAGCTCCCTGCGAAGAAAGTCAAAGCTTTTATATAATGCAACAGTTACATTCATGTTCCTGTTGAGATGATTCCTTGGTTTTAGTAAAATTTGTGGCAGGTCATTAATGGATAGCACACACCACCTATCGGTGTCAGATGTTATGTCATCATCTCTAGACAGCATCTTCTTCTGAATAATAAGTTTTCATGTTTACCTTCAAGAACGTCAATCATTCTATATTTAGCTGCTGCTAACTGACAAGCAAGTCTCTGACAGCTGCAGTGAAAGGAAAACACTTTAAAGGCTTGATGACAGTTATTACAGATAAGACGTGTCTCTTTTTGGAGGTGGAGGGGAAGGGAGTGTCTCTAAAACTAGAAAGCAAAGAAGTCTTTCCCCATGGCTAATTTTTATTATTTACATAATCATCTAACAATCAGATTAGGGAGCTACCTTCTACCTTTTCTGATGAGCCAACCGGTATAACCACTGCTCATCAACCAGACTTCTCTGGGGTTGTATGGTCTTAGAATCATAGAATATTAGGGTTGGAAGAGACCTCCAGGAGGTCATCTAGTCCAACCCCCTGCTCAAAGCAGGACCAACACCAACTAAATCATCCCAGCCAGAGCTTTGTCAAGCCAGGCCTGAAAAACCTCTAAGGATGGAGATTCCACCACCTCCCTAGGTAACCCATTCCAGTGCTTCAGCACCTCCTAGTGAAATAGTGTTTCCTAATATCCAACCTAGACTTCCCCCACTGCAACTTGAGACCATTGCTTCTTGTTCTGTCATCTGCCACCACTGAGAACAGCCAAGCTCCATCCTCTTTGGAACCCCCCTTCACATAACTGAAGACTGCTATGAATCTCCCCTCACTCTTCTCTTCTGCAGACTAAATAACCCAGTTCCCTCAGCTGCTCCTTGTAAGTCATGTGCCCCACCCCCATGTTGCCCTTTGCTGGACTCTCTCCAATTTGTCCACATCTCTTCTATAGTGTGGGAACCAAAACTGAACGCAATACTCCAGGTGTGCCCTCACCAGTGTCAAATAGAGAGGAATAATCACTTCCCTCAATCTGCTGGCAATGCTCCTACTAATACAGCCCAATATGCCACTGGCCTTCTTGGCATCAAGGGCACACTGTTGACTCATATCCAGCTTCTCGTCCACTGTAATCCCCAGGTCATTTTCTGCAGGACTGCTGCTTAGACAGTCTGTCCCCAGCCTGTAGCTGTGCGTGGGATTCTTCCTTTCTTAGTGCAGGATTCTGCACTTGTCCTTGCTGAACCTCATCAGATTTCTTTTGGCCCAAACCTCCAATTTCTCTAGGTCACTCTGGACCCTATCCCTACCCTCCAGTATATGTACCTCTCCCCCCAGCTTAGTGTCATCTGCAAACTTGCTGAGGGTGCAATTAATCCCATGATCCAGATTATTAATAAGGACGCTGAACAAAACCAGCCCCAGGCCTTTCCACAGTCTACTCCAATTCTGAACTAGCACCAGGATGACTGAGTTTTAATTTCTCTTACTGCCACTCTACTAGCCCTTCTAGCATGTAAAAGGTTGAGATCTGCTTAGAAGGAAGTTTCTTTTCAGTTTGTATATGGATAGATTGATTTCACCTGCATTTCTCAGACTTTTATTTAATGCCTGGATGGGGCTCAGATTCATGGAATCACAGAAGTTAGAGACATATCTGGAAATAATCTCAATCAAGCTGTGAAAGACTCAGGTTTCACATCTCATATACGATAATCAACATATGTGTTTCATATCTTTACCACTTTTGCGACACGTTATGCTAGCAGCACTCAAATTCTCGTTCTTCTCCCTCTAGTGAGCTGGGCTCTGTTTTACTGCCTCCTTTACCTTCTGCTGTGGCATGAGAATATTTTGTCTCACCCGTCCTGGTGGTTTCATTGGTATTGTTACTACTGTTATTTTGAACCTCTGACCTCTCACTCCCTGGGGCCAACTATTGTACTGCTATTCAATGTGGCAAGTATCAAAATATGACTGTCTACAGACCCTTTGTGATCTTGCATGTGATATCTGCCACTGCTTCAACCTCTTTGCATGCAGTGTTATTTTGGTATGTGGTTTCTTTGCTTTCTGTATGTAGTTCCCAGACTCTCCCTGTAATCTTACCACAGCTATAGTCCTGTGTTCTCTCAGTTTTCTTTTCAGTCTTTACTAATTTAAAAAAAAAACAAACAACAGTTCTGCAGATTTCCCAATATCTATTGCATGTTAAAATAATCATAATAGTGCTGCTGCTCTGACCATTTCCCCGCGGTTTTTAAAAAATGTCACTAGAAGTGGACAGGTTGTCAAACATATTAGCATAGATAAGGGTGACTGGTTAAATTGAAATGACCACTAACCAATGTAGGGCTGGAAACAGGACACTCTGTCAGAGATTTAAACAAGTAAAGAATACAAATTAGAGAGAGACCTGAACTAAATCCCCCAGATATTAACACCTCTAAACGCTGAGCATGAACATATCTGGATCTAAATTTTGCAGCTTGGAACCCCACTCTTCTTCAGCTCTGTGTAAACTCAAAAGCTTGTCGCACTCACCAACAGAAATTGGTCCAATAAAAGATATTACCTCACCCACCTTGTCTCTCTTGTATCCTGGGACCAATATGGCTATAGCAACACTGCATACAGGAATTATTTGTACAGTTCCTGGCTACCAGATACACGTTTTGTCATTCCAAAATGATAAGTCCTGTCCCAAATGATAACACCAAAGAGCTGTACAATTATAAGGCACACGAAAAAAATGCACATCCACTTCCACAGCATGTCACTTTAGGCCACAAGCTAAACTGGTACTTACAGTATACAGACTGAAAGATTGGGCACCAGCAAGGATTACAGCTGGCACTAACAAAGCCTACTTTGAAAGTCAATACTAGCCTCTTAGATTCCAATTTGAATAAACAGCCACTGGAGTGAGACAAATAAAATTATATGCTCCAGTTCTGCTCTCAGACTGGTGGTTTGGCACTGCATAGGCTGCGAAAGGAAAGGGTCACTACTAACCAGAGGATAAAATAAAGAGCCATGTGCCTTCTCCAGATTGTGATAATAAAGTCCGTCTGTGGGTCAGTCCTGCCAGCTGACACATGGCAGGCTGCACTGATGTAGCTCAGAAAGTTTTCTCAGAACTCTCACCTATTCCTCTCCTATTCTCTGCACAGAACAGCTGATTTTTCCATTATATATGCCTATACTCTCTGCACATAAAAGGATTAAATCTACCACTAACATTACATAGCTTTTTGTATGCCCACTCCAAATCCAATAAGATCCTAACACAGAACCACAGACCCTTTAATCACACATCATGGAGTTTCATGTACTAGATTTACACAATCTCTAGGACATAACAAAGGATTTCTGTAATCCCCATTCTCCTGTGACATCAGGGAGTTCAGAACAACCCACTGCACACTGAGGGGGTAATAGCACTAGAATGCTAATTTCTGAAGGATCAGAATCAATAAAAATTACATGATTTCTCTCCAGAATGGGTTTGAGGTGAAAATATACTTCAGATCTTACCCCAAAACCATGCTGGTAGCCAATCCTTTAGTAACTAAACACTAAAGGTTTATTAACATAAAAAAGGGAAGCGAGTTATTAAGAGGTTAAAATGAATCATATACATTACAATTTATTTCAGAGCTGTAGATCATGACAACAGCAGTGACGTTAAAACTTCCAATTTGTAAGTCTCTCTGGTTCATCCCAAATATTGGATTCTCAGTCCATTTTTCAAAGCTCTTATTTGTTAGAAAAGATAATTCAGAAATGTGGAGCAGGAAAGAGACAAGGGGATGAATGATGTCACATTCACCATTTTATAGCCTCAAGTCCATGTCCCAGTAGTAGATAATGTACCAGCAGAATGCTGTGTTTGGTGACCTCATTATTGATATAGTGTGGAAAACGTACAGCAATGTGCGGATGACTAGAAATTGGCTGGACAAAGAAAGTGGAAATAATAGTGCAGTAACTATTATATCATTTCCCTGATCTTGCATGCAAGTAAATTGCTGCTGTACATAATTCATGAATGACAGAAGTGAGTGACGGAAGCAAAACTACCACCACAACAAGCTGGTTACAGAAAGGGAAGAGGCACATGTGATCAAATTCTGAATATCGTTAAAAAATGCTCGGAGTATAATCACCCACTGATTATGTTTTCATTGTCTACTCCAAAGCATTTGATACAATCCAACATGGCCATCTTTGGAGGATACTAGCAGACATGGGAATTCCAAAGCATCTCACTGAACCCATCACAAATCTCTACTGTCAACAACAGATCACAGTGCAAACAGCAGCGAGCAACAGTGAGTGGTTTTCCACTGGACTGAGACAAGGGTGGATTCTGTCTCCAAGTTTTTTTCAACATGTACTTAAAATTTATTATGATATAAGACCTGGAAGGTTTTGATAAGTGGAAGGAGCTGGGATTTCATTTGTGGACACCTTTTAACTGATCTCAGCTGATATGATGATCTTTGCTGCAACCATCCATTCAATGAAACAGTTAGTGAAGAATATGAGCTATCCCTGACTGTGGCAAAAATAAAATGAAACAGGATGGAACTGAACATCACAATCAATGATCAAGCTTTAGAAGCAGTAGACAAATTTAATTATCTGGGATCATAAATATCCAACAAAGGAGGCTGCTCCAAAGAAATTGGAAGATGACTAGGGACTGTCGTTCAGCCCTGTCCTCCCTTAAGAAAGTGTGGACAAACTGTGGTATCTTGAAATGTATGAAATTTCAACAGGTGACAAGATTAATTTTTGTCATAGTGACTTATGAATGTGAATCTTGGGAAACTAATGGTGCTGACAAGAGGAAAATTGAAGTTTTTGAGATGTGGTGCTGGTGAAGACTCTTACATATCTCCTGGACTGAAAAGATGATGTTAGAAATAATATTGGAGAGAAGTGGACTCTATTGTCGGAAATCAGCAGGCACAAACTTAGGTACTTTGGTCACATCAGACATAGAGATAGAAATAACCTTGAGAAAGTTATCATGGGAGGAATGCTGGCAGGTCATCATGGTAGGGGACAACCAATGAGAAGATAGACAGATGATGTGTGGTGGATCAATAGGAAGTCAGCTGCTGAGTATGCAAAATTAGTGATGGGTTGAGACTGCATCCAAAAATTCTGCTATGATGTCACCATTATTCAGACGTGAATAAAGGCACTTTACATTACAAAGGACCAGAAGCACCTGGAGCCAGTAAAGAGTATCTAAATCCTGTTGTACCACAATGAGGCAGAATCTGACTCTTTGCCCCAGTGTGTCTGATGGCTGATGAGAGGATTTTACTGAGGGAATAGAGGGAAAGGAAATGGAAACACAAGACCATCTTCCAAACAAACAATGTCCTGGGCTCACAAGTTTGCCTCCAAAAGATCAGAAATCACTTGGTGGGGATAGAGTATAATCTGTTGTCTGACAGCATTTTCTGACTCCAGGATGATCCCAAGCCACTGCTGCTGCCATTCCTCCCTCCTCTCCCAGCAGACTTATTACCCACATAAGAGTAGGGACAAGTGAGCTGCAAGAGAATGCAGGGAGAGGTCGGAATGTCTGAATGCCACGCGGACCTCTACTACCACCGGTTTGCTCTGCTGACTTGATGCCCTCTTCTCACGGTTCCTTAGCCCATCGTCTCGCTCTCCCATTCTGCAGCCCCCCCATTGCTCTTCAGAAGCTGATGTGCCTTGTCTTCATGGCTTAGCCCTTCAGCCAAGTCACAATAGTCCTCCCCTTCTGGGCACTATCAGAGTCTTCCACACTGTCAAAGACAGTCCTTAAGTCCTCTGCCCTGGCTGAATGAATGGTTCTGGACAATCTTAATGTTCACTGTCCAGATAGTGCCACTTATTCAGTGGATGGTAGGGAAACCCAGGCCTAACCTCTCAGTGGGTTGCAGCCCAGGGGTCTTGTCTCCAGCAGCTAAGGTTGGTACTACCACGAACCTCCCTGCCAATCCACTGGACTACTTCCTACCTTGCTTGTCCCAGGCTTGCATTCTCTACCCTTCTAGTTAAACTCCTGTCTCCTGGGTCTGCTAGACAAACCCTTCCTCTTAAAGTCCAAATCCCTTTCTCTCCCATGTCCCAAGGAGAGTGATGGTAGCTTCTCTGCTACCAACTCCCTGATTATATAGAAGCCCTGACTATTTCTAAATAAGAGATCGTCCCTTAAATAGGCCTTTCCTCTCTGCCTAACTGTCCCCCAGTTTGCAGCCTGATAGATTAATAGGCTCATCTAGCCCACGTTATTCCCTTCAGGATGAATGTGGGGAGCACACTCCAGCACACTGAACCTCTATCTCCTTGTGAAAGGAAATGTATTCTTCCACTGTACTCCCCTCTCTATATCCACACTATACCTGGAAAAATTAAAACTTAGATGTTATAAGGATTAATAAATAAATAACATGGGGTTGAATACTCATACTACATTCCTTTCCCTCTTTACCATTGGCTCAACTCCATTATTTCCCTTGCACATCCTGTGCATCCTGGCAAGTCTGTCTTTCACAGACTAGACTTAATAATGTCATTTGGGTTAAACATGGAAGACAAAAGCCTTTAGAAAATCTGCCCAGTGTTTTGTTTCATCTGACACAGACCTCAGGTCACTAGGTAACCAGGAAAACCATTTTGAAATGACTGCTGCATTTCTTCACTGAACAACACTTAAAGGTAAGTAATTTTCTTTTCCATGAAATATAGCAATGTGCATTACTGCCTTAACCTTTCAGCATTTTAACTTTTGACCAGCAACTACACCTTTTCCCTCGAATTAGTGGGGCCATCAACAAGAAGAAGTGGAATTAAATCGCTAACCAGTCAAATATAAAATGTGAAAAGGTGAAAGTGGAATGCCACACCACTATATTTTATAGACTAGAACAGACATTAATGTTGTGAGACATCACTCTTTTGACAAAAGTTGTGGACACCAAATTCATACAATTCTCTCACTTCTATCAAGTGTTTTATTTACAGGACATTGTTTAGCATTACTACTTTCTCTGGGGATATTGTCAGGGTAAAAGCCTTAAAGGAGACAATTGTGCTGAAACTTTAGAGGAATACAGTCTCCTTACCATTATATAAGTTGTCATTTTTTGAAGTTGTGTCTGATTCAGGTTTTTCTTAAAGAAAAAAACCCACATTTGTTGTTTACACCCTGTATAACAATAAGACTGTGACGTGGGGGAAAACTTACACAGAACCTGCCTGCATCAAGCTTGTGCTTTGATTTGTTCAGCTTAATAAGCATTACATTCACCAAAACAATTTTTAAAAGAAGGCACTTTGGAAGTACAGTCTTCCCCTATAGTAATTTACACATAAAGTACCATAATGTTACTCAATAACAGTCTTCTCTTATGACAATGACAGCAAGAAAATGTGGAAAGTAGTATAAAATTGGTATATTTTAACTGGAAGTTTAAAACTAATCTAGACCTTTGCAGATACTTAAAGTGTTCATCATTTTTATGGCTGATTTATGTATCTCACATTCAAAAACAGAAATATAATAATTTACATGCCTACAAGACCACCACCACATCTCCCTAAGGTTTTGACATTTAAAAAACAATCGGATTATTAATCCAATCATGATTCTGCAAAATCAAAAGATTTGTTAATAAACAAGTAGAAAAATCTTTGAGTGAAATTTATTCAGTTCTTCAAAAGATTTCTAAAACATCTGATTGGTAAGAAGGCAAGAAATTGGGCCCTGGCATTATTCAGAGGTCAACCAGAAAATGTGCGACAGAGTCTTAACAGGTTTTAGTGCAAGAAAATTCGCATGGACATGGGTGAACCCCCCCTTTGGGGAGGCTAGTCCCCAGCCCTGCCTCTTCCGCCCAAGACCCCACCTTCCACCCACCAGAGTCCCAAGCTCCTGTGCCCCATGGCCAATGGAGCCTGAGCAACCCCACAGCCAGAGGAGCCCTGGCCTACCTGCCCCAGCTGCCCTGAGCCTGCAGCCGCCCATTTGAGCACTGGGCCACCCCAACTGCTGGCTGATGGCTGGAGCAGAGCCCCTGCCAGCTTCAGGAGAGAAGGCATGGCCTTGGGGCAGAGCGAGGGTGAGGCCAAAGGTCTGAGTTAGAGGAGGCTTAGCCTCCCCTGGCCTATGATACCAGCTGCCCATGTTCATGGATCCAAAAATCTGCATGTGAAAACCACTCTTCAAATTTGGAGAACTTCTCCATAGCATTTAAGGAAGAATAAAAAACCCTGTCATCTCAAATACATGAAAAATTGGTGTACGATTTTTATCTCTCTGAATAGAAAGGTATAAATTGCAAAAACAAATTGAAGAGAGTAAGGACAGAATGGAATGTCATAGAAAATGTTCTGAGGCAGTCGATTCATACACTAACTGTTAGATATCTGCATGCGGACATGTATATCTCTTAAGGCCTGCTTTCATGGCAAATTACTATGTGGCAAGCCAAAGTGAGACTCCACATTTCAGCAGCTTGACACAGTAATGTCCAGTGTGGACTCTTCTAATAATAAGAGATATACCAATCTCCTAGAACTGGAAGGGACCTTGAAAGGTCATTGAGTCCAGCCCCCTGCCTTCACTAACAGGACCAGTTTTTGCCTCAGATCCCTAAGTGGCCCTCTCAAGGTTTGAGCTTACAACCTTGGGTTTAACAGACCACTTCTCAAACCACTGAGAGCTATCCCTCCCCCACAGCAGTGATTCTCAAAGCAGGTCTGCTGCTTGTTCAGGGAAAGCCCCTGGTGGGCTGGGCCTGTTTGTTTACCTGCCATGTCTGCAGGTTCAGCCGATCACGGCTTACACTGGGTGTGGTTCGCCGCTCCAGGCCAATGGGGGCAGCGGGAACTGGCAGCCAGCATGTCCCTCAGCCCATGACACTTCCTGCAGCCCCCATTGGCCTGGAGTGGCGAACTGTAGCCAGTGGGAGCCACAATCGGTGGAACCTGTGGATGTTGCAGGTAAACAAATGGGCCTGGCCCACTAGGGGCTTTCCCTGAACAAGTAAAACAAGAGGAAGGATAGCTCAGTGGCTTGAGCATTGGCTTGCTAAACTGAGGGTTATCAGCTCAGTCCTTGAGGGGACACCCAGGGATCTGGGGCAAAATCAGTACTTGGTCCTTCTAACAAAACCAGGGGGCTGGACTCAAGAACCCTTTATGGTCCCTTCCAGTTCTAGGAGATAGGTATATCTCCATTATTATTTAAGCAGTGGCCATAGTTTGAGAACCACTGTTCTCAGTGGCGGCTCTAGGCACCAGCGCTCCAAGTGCGTGCCTGGGGCGGCCAGCCATGGGGGGTGCCCAGCTGGTTCCTGTGAGAGTGAGTGTCAGGCTGCCTGCAGGAGGTCCTGTGAATTTAGCAGCGGGTACGCCGAATCCACAGGACCAGGGACCTCCTGCAGGCAAGCCACCAAAGGCAGCCTGCCTGCCATGCTTGGGGCAGCGAAAGAGCTAGAGCTGCCCCTGACTGTTCTACAGCATACTGGAAGTCCTGCAGTGCAGCTTGACATACTACTTCTTGGCAGTGCAGTACATCAAGCCACACGCTGGGATTTCAGTGCCCATATGGTAGCAGTGTAGCATATGGGATGTTATGACACAGTGTAGCAGTGTCCATATGGGATGTTACTACACAGAAAGCCAGTGCCCTGAAGATTCACACTCTGGCTTGCTATGCAATAACTTGCCATGCAGACAAGCCCCTAGGAGTTAAGGAAAGAAAGATCTATATCAATATGACAAACAAGGAATGATTTGGAAAACTAAGGGAAAGAGTCAAAGTGAAACATGATGTATTCTAGAAATTAAAAAAAATGGAAAGTGAAATTATTTAGAAAAACTGTAGAAATTCAGCAGTTCCAGAACATAGGGAGAAAGGTCTGTTTGCTTACAATACCATAACCCATCAAACTGGACAGTACAGAAGATCCAATCATATTATACTCTCTATTGGTGAAATTCACTTCTGATCATAGCTCTTATACACACATCAGTACCATTTAAGCCCCATGTCAATGGCTTTAGTGGTGCTTAGCCCTGGCCCCGGGCCCTGAAGACAGCATTGAATTTCACTCCGAGTGTGTAACTCACATTGATATCAGGGCTGTGCAGGAGGGGCTCCTCAGAAAAGACAGGTAGATTTAATTACCATCCTCTGAATCAGATACAACATTGCAATCTACTGCTGTGAATCATACCTGTTGATACAAACACATCAGTTTTGCCTGTCCAGTTTTCACGTCATCAACTCCCACAGGAGTTGCACAGATGGATCAGTGTGTGAAACTTGGTATTGTATTAGTTACAGTCCATGGGACAGGTTCCAAACTCAGTTGCACCAATGTAACACTCAAGTAATTTAGGGCGGGTCTACACTAGAAGAGCTAGATTGGCAGAGCTGCATCACATCTGGTGAAGATGCACTGTGCCAACACAAGAGCGCTCACCCATCAGTATAATTACTCCACCTCTGTGAGAGGCAGAAGCTATGTCAGCAGGAGAACATCTCCCACAGACATAGCACCGATGTGGACAGTGCTTAGGTCACTGTAACTTGTGTAGCTCAGGGGGTGTCGTTTTCACACCCCTGAGTGATATAAGTTGGATTGAATTATGTGGTAGTGTAGACCTGCCCTTATTGACTTTATTAAATAACTCTGGACTTACACTGGAGTAACTGAGATCAGAATCAAGCCCAGAATGAGACTCTAAATTATGAAATTATGCCTCCTTGATCCCCTTTTTTATGCACAACTCCTCACTTACTATGCAGAAAGGTGTCTCTCCATGGCACAACCTTTCTGCCCCTGCCGAGGCTTCTCAGTGAACTTCCTGGTGTTTGCTGAGATGATGACATGGATGGGAAGTGTGTTGTCCTGCATTAAGCCCTGAGAATATTCATCAGAACAGATAATGCAGCCTGCAGCTGTGTTCTTTCTGCATAGTCTTCCTTGGGGATTTCAGGGGGCAGCCAAGTCTGAAGGAGTTTGTATAAGCACAGCACAAACAGAGCCCCAATTTCTGGCTCCTAGCAAGGCCTTGCTAGGAGCCAGAGTCAATGCAGAAGCACCAGGTTCTGAGCAGACAGCCCTCACAGCCACCAGATTGAGGGTGAGCCCTGCGGCCTTTCCCACAGGGAACCAAACCTGACCCTCCCATAAGAAATGAAGTGGGGGAGTCCCCTGTGGCAAGATCTTGCTCCCACCAGCTCCACTGAGAGGTTTTTCAGTTGAAGGGAATGGTCTGAGCCTTTTTTATCTAAATTCTCTAGCGCTTGTAAGCACAAGACTCCAAGTGCATTTTTACAATGGTATGTTGCTTGATTTAAATGAACCATTGCAGAGACAGGCAAGCTGACCCTGAAAACAGGAACTGACCTGTACCTTTACTACTCTGAGCTCACAGTGAACCAACACCCTTACTATAATTCAAAAAAGAGTTTGTCTGACAGTTGTTATTTTATTTTAAAATTCTGCCTCTGTCCTTCTGGCTCTGGCCAAAAACAAAAATGCAGCATTTGAGAAGAAAGGTTGTTCTCACAGTATTTCAGACCTAGTCAAAACCAGGAAAAACTGGAAATCCCAACTGTTTGCCCTTGTAAAATTTCCAACCAAACTATCAAACCAAAAAGCTTTGGATAATGCTGAATGGGCTTCAGAACCTTTTAAGGTTCATTCTGGACTAACAGTAACTTCTATATGTTTATTTAGCACTTTAGTTTAACCACTTGTGCAGTCTATGCATTTATTTTTTATAAGGACTACATTTTTCTGGCAGATGCTATAAAACACTCCAAAAAATAAAATACTAATTTAGCATTTATTAATGAAATGCTAGTTGCCAAAAATACATTTACAAAGTCATGGAAATAAAAGTAACTACTTGCTAGACTTTGAGTAAGGGCTTTGTCTACACTGGAGAAGAATGCACCCGTGCTACTTCGGTGCAAACCCCTAGCGTGGACACTGCAACAGTGGCCAGGGTGCAGATCGCTTTTTATGCTGGTACAGCACATCTACACCTGGGGTATACTGATACTGTAATCACAGGGTGTGATTAGCTTATTTCCAGAGCAGTGAAGCCACAGCAACATGAGCTTCAGTGAAGAATGAATAAATCCACACAGTATCCTGGGAAACTATTTGTGGAGCTAGTCCATACTGAAGCTTGCACTGCTGTGGCTTGACTGCTTCAGGAAACCAAGCTAGCTCAGGTATGTCTACTCAAGTGTAATTGCACTCTGCAACTACCATATAGACGTACCCTTGTAGATGCCCTGGAGCAGGCTCATCAGTGTAACTACACAAGTACAAAAAGCCCACATGCAGACAAGCCGCAAGTACTATGTTTCCTGAGACAAGGAAGAGAATATACTAGTTTCTCTTGGTGGTGGATTACCATTCTCCTGTTCTGTGAGAAACTCTGTGGACTATATACATGAGTAAGGGATGCAGGCATGAACCCCAACTCAGTGATTCCATAGTGAGAGTCATAAAATCAATTACTTCCCTCTTCTCTTCCTTGTCTCCATTTTTATATAAATGTCACAATGAGCCACCCTCATTCTACCTTGCCCCAGACTTCACTTCATCCACTTGAGGAGCACAACAAGACCTCCAGGTCATTTTCTCTTTAACAGTAAATAAATCCAGTTGGAAAACACTGTATCAAGCACCCTATGCTCCAGTGTTAGAAAACTGCCAGGCATCCATCAAATGGTGAACATCATGCCCAGTGTGGCAAAGTATTGTGAGAATGTGGAATTATATCATGCTATCTACAGCAGCCTTTCAATCATTAAAGGTCTTCCCTGCCCCCCAAATCTTGCAAGTTAGTCACTGCTTCAAAAATGATATAAAACTAATAAAAATTAACAACCAGTATTTCCTCCTGAAAAGAGTTGCTAAGTTCATTTTGTATTTCTGCTGAATCCTCTGCAACAGTTGAAGAAATTTTCCACTGGGAAACTATAATAGGGTTATAAAAATGCTTTGTGTGATTTATGATGAATTGAATTATAAGACAGTCTGCAAACAATGAGTGATTTAATTTCTCCTTATGCCTAATAACAGACAAGGTGTAATTTAATATAACCCTGCTTCACATCCTACAGTGTCTTGCTACCTAAACACAAAGTGGGAGATTTCCAACAGCAAAAATTGGTGTGAAGATCCCAGCTCCCATTGACTTTCCATGGAAGTAGGGCACCTAACTGTCCTTGGAAAATTTCCCCCAGCGTGCAATATATGAATACTGTATTTTGCATGGACAATTAAAGAATCCTATGAAATTGCAATAACGAAGGCCAAGATTTAATTCGTTAGCAATTTGGAGTGCCATCTGAAAGGGGCCTTATTTTCGGAAAGAACTGGGCATCCACCCTCTGCAAATCAGGCCCTTTTGGAAATCTTGCCAAAATGGGAGGAAAGTATGGATTTTTTTCTTTCAGAATGCTCAACAAGTGTGCAGCTGTAAAAAAATGTCCAGCTTGTTTGTTCTGTATGTACCTTTGTGTCACCTTTGGAAAAAAAACAAAAAAAAAACATTTCCCTATTTTCATTGTTATTGTTGAACATGGAAAAAATGAGTAAAGTGGTCATCAACAGGTTAACTGGGTTACTCAGAGTATTATGGGTTGGAGTCATGCTCCCCCCTCCCCTTTATTCCTTCCTCTATTACTTAATGTTTTCCCCCACTCTATGTATATTTGAATAAAGTAGCATGCTCTGAGCCTGCCACACTCTTAAGTAAAGAGTGTTTCTTGTGCACTGAGTGGTCCCTTTAGAGGAGATGCTGCAAGACAGATTTGTTTGTTGTACTAGTAATAATGAGAGAATTCAAAAAGAATTGCTGGCAGAGCGGAACTTAATCTGGCCCAAACCAGTAGAATTAGCAAAAGAAATGGAAGCAGCAGTGAAAAGCTTTAAAAAAGAGATGCACATAGAATGCAGAGCGAATCAAACAGACTCAATAAACAAAATGCAAAACAAGCAGAAAGAGACTCAAGCTCCTGAGGGGTGTTTCCACTTGGAGGAGCTCATTTTGAATTAGTTGTAAATTTAAAACAGCCCAGTGCCATAAATGCTTAAAGATTGGACACAGCCAGAAAAATGCAAAGGTGACTATCAGCCTATGAGGATAGATCCGAAAGGACCAAAGGAAAAGCAGGATTTTTTTTTTTTACCGTGAGGGGGAGGAAGACACATAGGATGAAATAAACACCACGTGCTGTCTAAAAGGGAAGAAAGTGGGACCTTATGAAAGTAATGGTACAGCTAAACAACCATTCAGTAAAAAAGGAAAACAGAAACCAGACTTCTGCTACTGTGATCAGTCAATATACATCTCAGCAGGGCAAAAGCAGAACTCAGCTCAGAGGAGTGTCCCTCCATACCTACATTAGAGAATCTGTCCAAGTGGTAGGGTCTGTGCTTGTGCTGTAAAATTTAAAAGCCAAAAGGAAAAGTTACCAGATTTGTCCAGGTACAAAGGCAAAATCTACTAGACACAGATGGTTACAATAACTAAAAACTGAACTAGGAGGAAATTTTCAAATTAGACCCTAGCAAGGCACCAGCATTCCAGGAAGTCTTGGATGATCACCCAGCCAGTTTTAAAGAAGCGTTAGAGCCCTTGGAAGGTTTGTTATGGCTAGGATTTCTATCCAGGATGGGGTCAAGACAAAATACTTCAAAGCAAGATTTTAATATAATATAATTTAATAAAAGCAAAATATGTTAAAGTAGTTCCTTACACCCTCAGAGAAGAGACTGAAAATAAGTTAGGCAGGCTGGAAAAGGATGGCATCATTTCATCAGCGCACTTCTCTGAATGGGCCACACTTATAGTTTTCTCTGGTTTAACCATGGGCACTATCTCCCTCTGTGGGGATTATAAAGTCATGGCGAAGCAGATCTCCAAGTTAGAGACTTCCCTATTCCACAGATGCAATGTTAGGTGAGGTGGGGTGTCAACATTTAGTAAGATGAATATGTTGCAGGCATACCAGTAGATGAGGCTGGGGGAGGACTGTAAGTAATGTACCATTATAAACTCACACAAGGGCTTATACCATATGGAATATCATCATCACCTGGAATTTTCCAGTGGCTCAAGAAAAATGTTCTGAAAGATCTCACGTGTTGTATCAAGGATTGATGACATCTTCACCACCACAGACAGAAGTGATGTTGAATATCTGTCAATATTGGAGAAGGGACTTCAAAGATTGGAGGCAGTGGGACTTCATTTAGAACAAAGTAAATGTTTTTTTGTGAGACCACAAGTGGTGTTCTCAAGAAACAGGAGAGCAAGGAAGGATTTACCCTGTGGCATACATATCCTGTGGGATACACAAGGATTTACCCTATGGCAGATAAAGTCACAGCAATTGAACAGGCCTCCACCCCTTAGAACAAAACTGATTTTTGAGCGTACTGAGGTATATTAAATTATTTATCACAGATTTCTCCCAAATGTTGCAGTGCTTACAGAACCCTTGCATCAATCACTGAGGAAGGAGACCTGCTGGTATTGAGGAAAGAGACAAGAGAGAACTTTCCACACTCTAAAAAGCTACTGAAATCCTTTGATCTCCTTATTCATTTTGACCTGGGCAAAGAATTAATTCTACCATGTGACACTTCATCATATTGGGTAGGGGCAATTTTGTCACATAACATGAGAGTTGTTGGACAACAGCCAGTAGGTTATGTCTCCAGGTCATAAAGCTGAATGGAGCTATCATTTAGAGAAAGAATGTCTAGCTATCATTTTTGGAATCAAAAAAATCCATCAATACCTGTATGGGAAGCCTTGTACAATTCTGACAGATCACAAAGCATTCGTGGGACTCTTCAGTGAAAGGGCATGCTGGCCATGGCAGCTGCCTAGCTACAGTGTTGGGTTTTGAGCCACTTCTGGATACAAGATAGTCTATAAGGTATGCCATCAGCATGCCAACACAGATGCCCTCAGTCAATCTCCACTACTTTCCAGAGATGTGTGTTTATTTAGAATGTTTTCCTTACAATTCTGGCCCTGTGTTGTTATTATTTATATCACAATAGTGCGCAGAGATCCCAACTGAGATCAGGATCCCATTGCACAAACACATCCTAAGAGACCCACTGCCGCCCCCAAACTGCTTATAATTTAAATAGATAAGACAGACAAAGGGTGAGAGCAGAAACAGAGGCACACCAAGGAGAAGTGAGTTTCTAAAACCCATAAGGCAGGTCAAAGGCACAGACAGGACTAGAACCCAGGCCAGCGCCTTATAGATTCATAGATTCTAAGACTGGAAGGAACCTTGAGAGGTCATCAAGTCCAGTCCCCTGCCCTCATGGCAGGACCAAATACTGTCTAGACCATCCCTGATAGACATTTATCTAACCTACTCTTAAATATCTCCAGAGATGGAGATTCCACAACCTCCCTAGGCA
>NC_133770.1:253349027-253377172 GCF_003597395.2 Chelonoidis abingdonii | reverse complement strand
TGGCTGGTGGCAGCGTACCAAATTTAAGCTGGTAATTAAGCTTAAAAGTGATCATGCAGGTTCCCACTTTTTGGACGCTAAAGTTCAAAGTGGGGGAAAAAAACCTTGACAACTGTGATTTTCATTGTTCCATTGAGAGCTGGCTGTAATTTCTTAGACCTCTTTGAAAATCCCAGTTGAAATAATTTTAACATGCATCTCTACATCTGATGGTTTTGTTTTAAAAAAGTGTTTCAAGAATGTATCCTAAGTAGACAAAAAATCCAGATAATCTCCCACCATTTTATGGACTACAGTTATCACTACATGACAATATATTTGCTTTAAAATGTCTATGTTCCATTATATAGTGCTTACAAAAAGACATTATAGCAATGAAGAGAAGCTGAGGTAGTATTATTTTAAGTATAAATTGAATTAGGAACAATTTACAAAGATACTGCAATGAAGCTGATATCCTGTCATACCTGGTTTCCACCTGACCTTATGCATGGAAGAGTCTAGGTTAACGTTAATGTTTTTGGCATATAAAATATTCCTGATTTTCTTTTATAACCCTCAGAGCTCAAACGGGTCTTTTCATATGTTTTTAACATCACCCTTGTGTATAATTATAAAGAAATGGTTTAATAAAAAAGTCTGGTAGATCCATGTGGCTGCAAACTTTCTAATGAAAGTTGACCTCCACTTTTCTTGCTGCAAGATTCTACTGAAATTATTTAATTTACACTGGTTGGAGCACTAACTTTGTTACCAGAAATAGTGTTCCTTCCTTGGCCCTTATATTTTTCCTTGGCTCACTGAGTTTAGCACAGAAGAGAAGCTTTTTATCGCTTGTCTTGGAAGATTGGTAGCATTGTGTAACTTTTAAAGGCTGTTCCTGCTTGATAAAGTTTCATTTCAGATTGTTGGTGAGTTCAAATACCTAGTCTGATGATGAGACTCCAAACTTGCTTTAGAAGTATTATATCAAAAAGCACGTAGAAGCTGTTGACTTTAGACTGAGGGTTCTTCATCAGAGAAGGAAAGGTAGGCCTGTCCAAACTTGCTGAAAGGTCATAGAATATCAGGGTTGGAAGGGACCTCAGGAAGTCATCTTGCCCAACCTCTGCTTAAACCAGGACCAAATCTCAGACAGATTTTTGCCCCAGATTCCTAAATGACCCCCTCAAGGATTGAACTCACAACCCTTGGTTTAGGAGGTCAATGCTCAAACCACTCAAAGCTAGTCACTAATCTCACAGCTTCCAATCTTATTCATTCTAAAGCCTTTTAAAACAAAATTATAAAGTCTGCAATACTGCCTCTACTATTTCTGACTCTCACCCTTCTAATTCATCTGATCATGTTAATTGTTCTTAAAAAGTGACCTGCAAAAATGGGGCTAGGAAGAAAGGGTCTGTCTGGTTTTAATTTACTTTCAGGCCTTCAGCAGTTGTTTAAAAAGTTGAGTATGGTACTGTTCGTTTTGTAGCTTAGTAATATTAGAAATTTCAAGTTTGATCCTTCCTTTACTGTTCTGCAAGACTCAGAAATCTCAGAAATGTATTGTGTGCTTTTCCCTTCCCCAACTGGGATGTACCATTCCCAACAAGTCCTCAAACTCATCAGTATATATCAGCTATTTATGCCATAGATGTTGCAACACGCATGAGTCTTCAGGGGCAATATGAATTTGGTCAAGATACAGGTCTTGCTGATTAGATTAATTGAGTATATCACGTACAGGGGGCAGAATGGAAGTACGTACAGAGATATTTGCATGAGAAGCTAGCAAATGGGTGCATGATAATTAAAATGTCCAGCCATGGGTTTCTGTAAAATTAGTAATGTAGTAAAATCAGTAAAATAAAAACCAGATGTTTCTCAGTCCTTTAGTTAAGATTGGTGGAACGTTTAATACATGTTAGAACTTGTTTAAAGAAAAAATGGCTGAAATATTAACCAGAAGATCTCCATTATACATTTTTAAAAAAATAAACTCTCCTGAAGCCAACGAAGGTCAAGGCCTAAAATAAGATGTGATGGTGCAGGCAGCGATCTGCATTGCCATTGAGACCCCCAGTAGGTGATCCATACTTTCAAATTGAAAAGGTGGATCACGGGGAGCCATAGGGAAGCAATTTGACAGCAAATGATTAATGAGGAAGTGTGAAGGAGGAGTCCCCTTTGCCCTCTCCCTTGCCTTCCTCTTTACAGAATGAAAAACTGGGACACTTGACAGGAAAGGGCAGCATGGAAGAAAAGAGTATTCTCCCCTTCTCCCTATTTATCTTTCCCTGCTATCTCTCCACCCCAACACACTCAGTTTCACGTGCAATTTCATTTACCCATTGACTTAATTCCATCCCTGCACTCAACCTGTCAGCCAAATAAACATTTATTGAAATTAGGAAAAATATGTGGAAAATAATTTGTGACTTTTCCTCTTTCTTATAGATTTATAAGTTTTAGGGCCAGAAGGGCCCACTGTAATTATCTAGTCTGACCTGAAGAGCACAGCCCATAGAACTTCCCCCAAAATAATTCCTAGAGCATATCTTTTAAAAACACATCCAATCTTAATTTAAACATTGGCAGTGATGGAGAATCCACTGTGACCCTTGGTAAATTGCTGCAATGACTAACTACCCTCACTGTTAAAAATTTAATTTTTTATTTCCAGTCTGAATTTGGCTAGTTCAATTTCCAGCTGTTGGATCGTGTTATATGTTTCTCTGCTAGACTGAAGAGCATTATTAAATATTTGTTCCTCATGTAGATACTTATACACTGTAATCAAGTCACCCCTTAATAGATTGAGCTCCTTCAGTCTATCACTAAAGGCAGGTTTTCTAATCTTTTAATTGTTTTTGTGGCTCTTCTCTGAATCCTCTCCAATTTATTAACATCTTTTTTGAATTGTGGGCACCAGAACTGGACATTGATAAAGATGTTAAATAGGTTTATTGATCCTACGCTATCTCTACAGGATCCCACTGGAAAATAGACCCACTCAATGACGATTCCCCATTTACAGATCCATTTTGAGACCTATATGCTAGCCAGTTTTTAATCCACTTAATGCATGCCATGTTAATTTTATATTGTTCTAGTTTTTTAAACAAAATGTTGAGCAATACCAAGTCAAATGCCTTACAGGAGTCTAAGCATGTGACATCAACCAAACTTGTAATCTCATAAAAAAATCAAGTTAGTCTGATGGGATCTGTTTTCTATAAACCAAAGTTGATTTGCATCAATTACATTACCCTCCTTTAGTTTGTTATTAATTGCAGTCCATGTCAGCCACTTCATTATCTTGCCTAGGATCAATGTCAGGCTGACAGGCCCATAATTACCCGGTCATCCCATATATCCTTTCAGTCTTCTGGAATTTCCCCAGTGCTCTAAGACTTATTAAAAAGTTCCAGTGAATTCCTCAGCCAGGTCTTTTAAAACTCTTGGATGCAATTTTTCAAGCAGCTCTAGTGCCAGCCCACCAGTCCCCAGTTCCAGCCCAGAACATGCCAATTCCCTCTTAGAGAGAACTTCTTTTATTACTTAACCTCTCTACAGTGAAAAACCACTGCCACAGCTCTTAACCATCTTTCATTCAGCATTCAGGTCTAGAACCACCACCACACAGATAATTCTCCAAGCTCAGAAAGCCTATCCCCAAGCTCCGACCACAGCCTGTTATCCACCTGCAGGCTCAGAAGCACCTCTTTTATTCCAGCTCACAAACCCTACCGTTATTTGCTTTGGAGAAGCAGGAGCAGAGCCAGTAAAGAGTATGCACATATGATCTGAAACACCCGCAATGCATGCTCTGTGCCTCCTCCCTGTGTTGCAGAGACTCCATGGCCTGGATTCTGCAGAGAACAGGTACAGAGAGTCCTATATGCTGACTCTATGGACACCGAACCAAAGCCTATATTCCCTGCTCTGTGCCTCCTCCCTCAGCTGTCTGCAGTGCCAAAGTCCCAATTGAAAGCCAGGTGTCCTGTGGCTTCTAAGAGCTGAAGCAGCCTCAACACCTCCAGGAGCCCTAGTGGCAGGAGGTGGCTCTGCATCCTGGAGCACATCAGCTACATTACAGACCTGTGGCATTATCGGTAGAGCCTAGTCCCCTTGGCCCCTCATGACCACCCACACTGACTGAAACATGCAGCAATCTTTTCTCAGTTAGTTATTTAACTAGTCTGCCAGTGAACACAACAATCAGCCTGAATCTCATGAATCTTTTTGTTGCAAATCATCAAATCAATAGTTTAAATAAATCAATCAAGATTTATATGGAAGTTCTCTCAAATTCACTTAATATAGATCCAAAGCCTGCCAGCAGCTGTTAAACAGAAGTCCCCTTTGAAATCAGTGGGGAGTTCTGCTTAAACACGGATGGCACAATACGGCCCACAGAAAACAAATGTCCTATCTGAAAGTTATGAGACACTCAAACTACCTCAGATCTCCCCGTGCCTTATGGGAACCATTGAGACAATTATGCTGAAGGACTATATTTTCAGTTTATTTTCTTTCCTTGATTTTATTGCTAAGGACAATTCATGAAGCTAAGATCTTGGTTTCTGAAGAGTTCAGCAGTTCTTGCCACTAAATTTATTCCCTGCCAGAAGCTGCAAATCCTTTACTTTGGACACCATAAACATCTTCACAGCAAACAGTTCTGATGTCACAAAGAAGCCTGAGTACTTTCTTAGGCTGACCAGAGTTTTAGATGGAAATTTTTTCTTCCTTAAAACTTTTAATCATTTTAGAACTTCTATGGCAACTTTCACAAGAGAATCCCACAGCCCTTACAAACATTTTATCTAGGAACTTATATGGAACTCATTGCGATAGTATCTGAGTCCTTTATTAATGAATTTATCCTCACAGCATCCCTGTGGATGGACAGAAGTAGTATTATCCCCATTTTTCAGATAACACAAAGGTTGTTCAGATAAAACAAAGGTTGTGGTTTCATTTAAAGTGAAGCATCTGTTTAACAGAACACAACTTTTTCCAATTAATTAGGTACATTACACCTTCCAGAACCAAAATATTTACTGCAGCTTGTTTGTCTGGGGCTGGGAGCAATGGAGAGATTTTTGGAGGGGAGAGGGAAAAGAGATCTCAACTGGGCAAGCTGAGGCAGTGTTCCAGGTGCACCTCTCTTTTTTCCTTCTTCTCCTCCTCTTTGCTTCAGGTATGTGAGGGCTGCTACTTTTTTTTTCCCTTCCTCCTTCCTTCCTCATGCTCAGGGCATAGAAAATGTAGGAGTGTCATATGCGGCATCTGTGCCAGGACTCCAGGGCCTGTCCCACCCATTGTAACTGCCATTGAGCAGCAGAGATGGTGCTGGGCCTGGGTGATTGGCTCCCATTTGATGGGGTGAGGAGCATGAAAGGGTTGATACAGTTAGGGATCTAGGCAGAGTAGCCATGATGGCAGCGTAGCCCTGTTTCAGCCCCACCCTTCTCACCCTTAACCTGATTGCTATTGTTCTGGTGATGCTGACGGCTTGTCTGAATACCAATTTGGGGTTTTCCCACATGTCAAAATTAGCAAGCTGCTTTGTGAGATTTTTCATTTTCATCTTGCATCCAGGATGTTCCTGGGTTTAAATTACAACTGTCTCAACTTTGGTGTGCAATTGGGTGTTACACAGTGTCTGAATGAGGTCCCTGTGACCCAGTGGGTTGCCTAGGCATGACAGCACATGAGGACAGGGTGTGCTTAATGTCTAGTGCACCTTGTGGCTCCCCTCATCTTCTCTCTCCTACTTCCAGTGTGGAGGAGGGGAGCAGGCTGGGACTCTGGCTTCTTGCCAAGGCTCTTTGGTAGTCCTGAGGACCTAGAGGGGACCTTCACACTCACCCGCAGATATACAGTCTCTCGGGCCCACTCACATCTACAATGGGACAACCCTTGAACTCCTAGGCATTGCCTACAGTAATGCAAATAATAAAAACAATAACCCTACTGGGGAGTTTGAACTGGTTACCCCAGTTATGTAAATGTTTTAAGTAAAATTGAAGCCTCCGCAATTCACCATATTATCTAATATGTGTCCACATCAATCTGCTATTTTACCAGAGAAGAATTCCAATTTTTACAACTGTCCTTCAAGAAACTGCAATGGGTCAAATCCAGCCCAGATCAGTACTGTTATCAACAGAGAGCATATTTAGTGTCTTATGTGAAATAAAAGAGAGGTCTCCATCCAGGTCTTTGTAAACAAGTGGCCACAAAAGCAGTAAAATTGGTGCTTACTTTGGCAGTTGCAGCTGAGGTGAAAGGATGAAGAGGGCACGAGGCTGACCCACTTTCTCCCTCTCTTGAATGGGTCCCTTCAGAATATAGCTAAGACACTTGGCAGGGCAGCATGGGGAAGCTAGAACTGCCACTACTTATGCCACTCCTTTTCAAGATACAAACAGAAGGCTTCATTCTCCATCATTGCTAGTCTGGGGCCTGATTGGTGCTTACAGGTAGCTACTACACTGACAGATGTCTTGGAAATATATATATGATAAAATAAAGCTAGACTTTTCATAAACACTATACTCAGGGCAAAATAGAAATAGACATACAAATATGAAAAAACCTATATGAATGTTGGTGAGGTGCCATTCTGACAGGAAGTATTTTTCCTCCTGAACAAACTTTAAACACAGCCATGTTTGTTGCAGTGTCATTAAAAAAACCCAACATTTCCCAAATGGTCATGGGCAAAAATCAGCAGGATAAATACTCTGAAGCTTGTAAAAGGGTATGACTAACAATCAAACAGTGGTTCCCAAGCTTTTCTGCTCTGTTCACGTTTTTATATTGCACCCAATCAACATGTCATCTGAGCATCTTCACATAGCGCACTAAGTGATGCAACTAGCAACTGTTGGTGCCTCTTCCTGGTTTGGATTGTCAAGTGGGCATCCCCCTCCGCCCCTTGTATCATGTCCTGACACAGCAGCTGCTGTTTGTCCATTCATCTGTCCATTTTCTCTCTCTCGCTTCCCTTTTGTCTGTTCTTATTTCCCTGCCTTCTTCTCTGACAACTCTGATCTCCCTGCCTGTCATAAACAGATGGTTAAGGGTTAATGCCTCTTTTACCTGTAAAGGGTTAAAAAGTTCACCTAGCCTAGCTAACACCTGACCAGAGGAACCAATGGGGGAACAAGATGTTTCAAAAGGAAGGAGGGAAGTTTTTCCTTTGTTTAGAGTTTCAGTTTCAGCCAGAGTGAAAAAGATCAAGGAACCAGCCTCTTATCAGAGTAGTAAGTTTTAGAAAGGAATAAATAGGTTTATGTTGATTTCTTTGTAACCTGTCTTATGCAGTTAGAGGTAGAATCAAATTGGGTATTTGGGTATTTTTTTGTGTAAGTAAATTTGTGCCCAGGGGAACATTCTCTGTGTTTTAAATCTGTTGTCTGAGAGAGTAGCTGGTATGCTAATCTCTCCCAGAGGGTTTTCTTTTACCTTTATTTTCTTTAATTAAAAGCCTTTTTCTTAATACCTGATGGATTTTCCCCTTGTTTTTAGATCTAAGGGATTGGATCTGGACTCACCAGGGAATTGGTGAAGGAGTCTCTCAAGGCTACCCAGGGAGGGGAAGGTTTTGGGGGGAAAGAGAGTGATCCAGACACTGAAAATTCTGGATGGTGGCAGCGATACCAGATCTAAGCTAGTAATTAAGCTTAGAAGTGTCCATGCAGGTCCCCACATCTGTACCCTAAAGTTCAGAGTGGGGAAGGAACCTTGACACTGGCCAAAGCCTAACTGAGTTCTGCAGAGAAGAGAAACTTCAGCTGAAGGCTGCTGTGTCATTCTGCAGTCTTTAGCTGACTAAACAAGCAGCTCACATGAGATGCTACAATGCGAAGTAGGTGGCTTTCAAGGAATCATTGGCCACTTTACTTATACATGGAATATCTCTAGTGTGTGTCAACAGTGGATCTTGGTTTTCTCTGAGTATTAGAACTAGCCTGGGGACTACTGGGGACCCCCAGATGTGCTAATTGGTAAGCGATGGCAATAGCGCAACCCCCACATAAAGTTACACTGTAAAACAAAACGAGAACAATTTCCTTAAAAGAAATGTTCGTCTTCTATTGAACAGGCACTAGAGTCTGGCAATGAAAAACAGAATGTACAAGCAGAAGAAACATGATTAAATAACAGGTTATTGATTTGGATAATGGCTTAGATTTCTAACATAATTGATAAGAACATCAGAGGCCGTAATGGAGCAGGGAAAAAGGTTTCTGCATTATTAAGTGCATATGATATCTAGAAGGAGAAATTAGAGTAAGTCACATAACTCCTGAGCAGTAGAATAAAACAGAGCCACATATGGGTTACATTAGGTAATCAGACAAGTTACCATACTTCCCACTTTTTTAATAACCATATTTAACAATTAAAAAAATCTTGTTATTGAAGCTCAGTGTAGGTAGGTACTGCTAATCATTGAAGTATGTAAAACATCTCAAACAGCATGTCTCTCCAATGATCCATCACAATGTACACATTTTACAACATCTATCATCCACATATATTTTCTCCCATGCGTTAAAAAGGCTTTTTTTTAAATCTGCGTCTGGTAAGGAAAATGAACTTCAACACTTACACAATACTTAAATCTACTGTAGACTCAATGCATTAGATTAATGCATTAAACTGCAATGCCCACATGAGCTAGAGAAATGGAGGAACAGAGAGATGAGGTGACTTGCTCAAGCACACTTGGCAAATCTGAAGATGATCAAGGAATAGCACCTATGTATCTCTGACTTCCAGTCCTATGCTTCACCACTACACAAAGTTATCTAGGTCATGCTGATCGGATGTGTGATATTTATACACAGTAAGAGCCCTACATGAGTAGTTCTCATAAATGATAAATAGTGCTGAATGAACTCTAGCATTGATATTGATTATCAATTTAGACATGAATTTGCAATGTGAAATGGCTAGAAACATCCTCTGCAAAATCCACACACCACAGATCAGAAGAGAATAGTCTCAATTTATAAACTGCAATGTTTCTCAACGACTGGTCCATGGATCGGCGCTGATCCCTGAGATCTCCCTGACATAGTTTAGGAAGGGAGCAAGCCAATCCCTGGTACCAAAAAGTCTGAGAAATGCTGCTCTTGTGCAATCACACCTTAAATATAGCCTTAAAAATGCACAGAGAAATTGGAGGGAGGTTTAGAGAGGAGCAAAAAAAGAGTGATCAGGGATTGAATAAATTGATTTATGAGAATAGACTGAAGAAGAAATACACGTATAGCTTTGTTATATGACTAAGGGGGACAAGATCTATTTATGTGGTCTCCTCTTTATAGCATCTGAGTGCAGAGCTACAAATATTTGAAGGCTGACAATACAGAGGGATAGGAATTATATACTGTGTTTAATGGGTAACTAGAAATGGGATGAAATTTAAAAAGGGAAAATTTAGACTTAATAACCAGAAAAAGCTCCTAGTAGAGAGAACTAGCAGCTGTAATAATAATACCTAGTTCTTACATAGTAGTTTCTTAGGAGACCTTAGAGTGCTGCACAAAAGTGACCATCTCCATTTTACAGATGTGGAAATGAAGTACCCGTGTCCCAGTAGACCATTAGCATAGCTGAGATTAGAACTCAGGTCTCCTGAGTCCCACTTGGCCACACTGCCTCCTGGTAGTCTCCTAAATGATATTATTGGAAACTCCATACATAACAGCCAGCTGGACAAATCACTAGAAAATATACTGTAGGGAACACAGTTGCATTTGCAGGGAGGTTATTATTTGTCATTTGTATTTTGGTAGCACCCACAACCTGTGAGGTGTTGTACAGGCACAGAGATGATACACAGTCTCCTCCTCAATGGGCTAGTTATCAAAAAATGGATAGTCCAACAGATCTAAAGTTTTTTCTGTGGATCTGGAAATAATAAGGATGAGCAAGGGGACAGAATCTGGACCTATAAAGACCCATGCAATGCCACCTGCTCTGCTGTTCTGTAGACATTGAATAGGATGTTTTATGAACAGATTTTGTCTTCTTTTCTGTAACCAGGACATAGACAGTCTTGCCTAGTGGTTACTGCAGGACTGGTGTCATGGAGTGGCCACGAGGTGATGATTGGCAAACAGGGATCAGAGTACCTATTGAGTTCCTGGCGGGTGGCTGGGCACAAGCCTGCCTACATGTAAAGGCACCTCACCCAGCCTAACGGAAAGAGCCTGGGCCGGCACTTCCACTAGGTGACCCTAAAATGCCCCTTGAATGCCTAGGGCGGCAGGATTTAGGAGGGAGCATTTTGCCACCCTCAGCAAAAATTTGACAAGGGAGATCCTTCCACTCCGGGTCTTCGGCGGAAATTCGGCTGCGGGTCTTTCACTTGCTCCTGGGGCGGTGTAAGGGTCCGGTGCTGGGGCTCGTCCCTCTCAGGCGCGGCAGGGAGCTAGGGCGCCTCCCTATAGGCAGCAGTCCCTGCAGGGTCCAGACCCTTCAGCAGGGCTGAGCAAACGAATAGTCTCTAAGCAATTCCGAGTCCTAGCCCTTCAGCAGGCACTAAGCTGACACAGGGTCTATAAGCCTGGCCCTGGAGCAGGGGGAGGGCAACAAGCAGTTCGGGCTCAGGGCCCTTCAGCAAGGGCTGAGCAAGTACAGAGTCTATAAGCAGTTCAGGCTCAGATCTTTCAGCAGGGCTGAGCAACACAGTACATAAGCCCGGCCCTTGGGGGAGGCCCAGCAGTAAGCAGCTCACAGCTCAGGCCTTCCAGCAGGGCTGAGCAAATACAAAGTCTATAGCCCAGGCCCTTGGGTAGGGTGGGGCAACAAGTAGGCTCAGGCCTTTCAGCAGGGGCTGAGCAACAAGTCAACAATATATAAGCCCAGGTCCTTGGGCAGGGCAGGACAGCATGCAGTTCAAGCTCAGGCCTTTCAGCAGGGGCTGAGCAACAAGTGAACAGTAGCTGTCTGCAAAGCCCAAGCCCTGGCTCAGGGTGGGGCAACAAACAGGTACAGGTCAGACCCTCAAGCAGGGACTGAACAGCGAGTTAAACAGCACAAGAGGCCTCCTCAGGCCAGGGGGAGGGGGAGTCTGCCACCCTTGGAAGGGTGGCAGGGGGGGGAGATGCAGGCCCTCCCACTTCCACTGTGTCCCCAGCCTGGGGCCCTAGCAGTGGCAAGGGTTCACTGCAGCAGTGAATCCTGGCCGCAACCACTGACATTGGTTCAGGGTCACCTTGGACAGACTGGGGTCAGCTTCCGCCAGGCACTTCCAATCTCCCCTCTCTAGGTACCTGTCTTCTTGCATCGTCCGGCGGGTCCCAGACCATGGCGTTCCTCAGGATACCGGGTATAGAAGCTCAGAGCTCCTCTGGATACCGGGCACGGAAGCTCAGGCAGCTCTCTTGGAACACGGCACGGGGGAAGCTCAGGCCAGCTTTCCTCTCTGGGCACGAGGCAGGTCAGGCTAGCACTCCTCCGGGTAGTGAGCACGAGGCAGGTCAGGCTAGCACTCCTCCGGGTAGTGAGCACGAGGCAGGTCAGGCCAGCACTCCTCCGGGTAGTGAGCACGAGGCAGGTCAGGCCAGCACTCCTCCGGGTAGTGAGCACGAGGCAGGCTGGGCCCGGCAGGAGCTCAGACACCAGCGTCTGTCCTCTTCAGCAATCTGCAGCCAACTGAGTACTGAGGCCGGACTTTTATACTTCCTGTCCTGCCCCTTGACTTCTGGGGGGCGGGGACAGGCAGTGGTGGCTCCGCCCACTGAGGCACCTGTTCTGGCTCATCCTTCTCAGGCCTGGCGGGGAGCCAGGGCGCCTCCCTACAGGCGGCAAAAACCATGGCTCCACTACTGGGAAGAGCCACTGAGCCCAGGGCTCAAATGAGGTCAGGAGACAATTAATGAAAAACAGCGACAGGAGTGAGGTCATAGGGTAAAATCAGGGAGCCAGAGAGAGCAGCATAAATCAGTCAGGATAGGATTGGAGACCAAGGATCAGAGGAAGCTATCAGGCTAGAATCAGGAAGCAGGAATCAAGGTCAGGCTGCAGTCAGAGACAGAGGCAGTCCAAGGCAGTGCAGCAAGCCAGAAACCTGCATAGTTGCCCAGACAATGTCCTGAGGTACCTTCCTGGGTTAAATAGTAAGTGTGGGCCAATCAGCAGGCTGCAGGGTGCTGTCGTTCTGACCCCTTTGAATGGTACCACCTGCAGTGCTTAATCTCCACAGTGCTCTTTTGAGCTAAGCTTGCATAGCTTCCAGAGAGAGCTGGGACCATCATCTACTTTAGACATTGCAAACCCAGGTTTTAATCTCCTTGATCCTCATGCTGAGTAGTACCTCCCTTCTGATGAAGTAAGGGGGCAAGTATCTAGCCCTTAGTAATGTGCAGGAAAACAGCAGTTTTATTTACCTTAGGAGTGTGAAAGGGAGTCTATAACTGTTTTGTACACACTCCATGAAAATACATGCAAACTTAATGTACAGGGCAGTGGTAAAGTAAAAAAAAAAAAAATCAATACAGTATGTTGGAATTTTAATCCACTCAAATCCTGGCGCATGAGAAAAATGTATAGTAAAGATTAAAATATGTATGTATTTGATTGGGACGGAAACTGCATTTTGAGTTACCCGTGTACCATTTAATAGACAAAAAGCTTTAATAATAAAGTTGTGCAGAGCTGCAATATGCCAACTGTAATTCAAAAAGTATATGACCATGAGGATGACATCATTTGGCTTTCCATAATACAGTATAAGGGAGCCAAAAATGAGACTTTAAATCAAGACCATGAATGCCTTAGGAAATACAGCAAACATCTAATGCAAGTGAATTTTTAGGTTTCTCTATATGTATGGACAGATAATTTTTGACTTTTAATAGACACCATATGGTATGTGCTCTATACAATAAACAACTCATTCATTCTCATTTTTTCCATATATCACATTACCTGAATTGGCAGAAATTATTGTTTAAGATCAAGTCCCAAAAGATACTGGGCATCTGTGACTTCCATTGACTTCAAGAGGCATTTTAGGTCCTTAGCACCTCTCAAGATTTGATCTAGAGACTATACCATAGATTTCAGGGAGCACGACAAGAAAAGCCCTGAGGACTAAGCAGTGTCTATTCTACTTTCCTTATGTATGTGCAATTCTCATTGATATTAACATACATAAGGAGGAAAAATCTAAACTAGATCTTTCTTAAGTAACCTAAGTACATGGTTTTTACTGTACTTTACCATGTATTTCTTCATGCTAGGTTGTGATTTTAGGCAACGAGTGGTGTGCAGACTAGACCACCTAAGAGTAACCCTGTGTGGCCATGTATCTCAGAGATCACCTTCCTTCCCTGTTTCTGTCTGTTGCTCATAGAGAAAGAACAGGTTTTAACTGCAGTACACCATCATCACAAGCAAGAAGACAACACACACCAGTCATCACCATAATTTGCAGCTAGCCTACAATGGTCAAGCAAAACCAAGACTCCATGCTCTGCTCTGGTCTGTGTGGGTGAAGAGGGGCAAGCAGACATTGTTATGCATCTGGACACAAGATTTGGGGAATTCTTCTTGCCTCCCTGCATAGGCATGTAGTCCAGTCACAATCTAGACCATAGTAAATAGGACCAGCTTCAGTAGCTATATAAAAGTATTTTTCAGCTCAGAAAGTTTCATTTTATCAATGTAATTGTTTGAGGTCAATTTATAGACTTTGATTCCATCCATCAGTATATATGTAGGCATAAACTTTAAAGCAGTATTCTCTCTGGCTTCATCATCCTGTCAGAGGACCTGTATTCATGCAATAGATAATTCCATTGTTTTTTCCAGTACCTAGAAAAAAATACTCTAATCCTACCTTATATGGTCAATTACATCTCACTAAGGATTAGCTACTCTTGATTGCTGAGGCATGATGTGACCTGCTCACCCCATAAATCAATCTCTCAAATTGCACTGGATAATATCAGACAATATCTTCCAATATGGCTTGGAATTAAGATAGAAAATTACTGTTAGCAACATTTTTGGACCCTGCTGTGCCTGAGACATTAACTTTAAGGCCATCTTTTGACAGCTACAGAGTGGAATGGTGCGCTTGGGGATAGCGGCAATATCATCCTGTTTCAAAGGGAGAAATGATCTGCATTAAGCAATTTAGCAGGAGAAAAATAAAAAAGGGCAACCAGCTAGAAGCTAAATGGGAAAAGAAAAGAAAAGAAAGACCAAAGTCTCACCTCAGATAATATGTGCACATCACTGCCACTGGCTTCAAAAGGAGATATACATATGTGATAAATGAAAAGGGGAGGGAAGTAGCTCCCTTTATGGACCCAGCCAGTCAGTTAGCAGTAAAGTCCCTCTTAATAGCTGTTCACTACTTGCTTTACCTGTAAAGGGTTAAAAAGTCTCCCTGCATAGATAAAAGGAAGGGTGTGGGCACCAGACCAAAAGAGCCAATGGGAAGGCTAGAACTTTTTAAAATTGGTAAAAAGCATCCCCTTTGTCTGTGTTGTTCTCCAGAGATAAGGGGACAGAGCATTGATGCTGTAAAAAGCATTGGACCAAGTATGAAATATCAAGAAGTCATACTTAGAAACTACTCATTTAAAACCCCAAATAAGTAAGTAGATCAGGAAATGTCTAAGAAGACAGAATTAGGTTTATTTCTTTTATTTCTTAATGGCTTGTGGATCCCTCTGTGCTAACCCCCAATAAGAACATAAGAACGGCCGTATCGGGTCAGACCTAAGGTCCATCTAGCCCAGTATCTGTCTACCGACAGTGGCCAATGCCAGAGGGAGTGAACCTAACAGGTAATGATCAAGTGATCTCTCTACTGCCATCCATCTCCACCCTCTGACAAACAGAGGCTAGGGACACCATTCCTTACCCATCCTGGCAAATAGCCATTTATTGACTTAACCACCATGAATTTATCCAGTTCCCTTTTAAACGCTGTTACAGTCCTAGCCTTCACAACCTCCTCAGGTAAAGAGTTCCACATGTTGACTGTGCGCTGCGTGAAGGAGAACTTCCTTTTATTTGTTTTAAACCTGCTGCCTATTAATTTCATTTGATGACCCCTAGTTCTTGTATTATGGGAATAAGTAAATAACTTTTCCTTATCCACTTTCCTCCACGCGCTCCATGATTTTATATACTTATCCATATCCCCCTTAGTCTCTTCTCTTCCAACTGAAGTCTAGCCTCTTTAATCTTTCTCATAATGGGACCTCTCTCCAAATCCTAATCATTTAGTTGCCTCTTTCTGAACCTTTTCTAATGCCAGTAAATCTTTTTGAGGTGAGGAGACCACATCTGTACACAGTATTTGAGATGTGGGCGTACCATGATTTATATAAGGCAATTAATGATATTCTCATCTTATTCTCTATCCCTCTTTTAATGATCCAACATCCTGTTTGCTTTTTGACCGCCTCTGCACACTGCGTGGACATCTTCAGAGAACTATCCACAATGACGCCAAGACTTTTCCTGATTCGTTGTAGCTAAATTTAGCCCCCATCATATTGTAGTATTTGGGTTATTTTTTCCAATGTGCATACTTTACATTATCCACATTAAATTTCATTTGCCATTTTGTTGCCAATCACTTAGTTCTGTGAGATTTTCTGAGGTTCTTCAGTCTGCTTTGGTCTTAACTATCTTGAGCAGTTTAGTATTATCTGCAAACTTGCCACCTCATGTTTACCCCTTTCTCCAGATCATTTATGAATAAATTGAATAGGATTGGTCCTAGGACTGACCCTTGGGAAACACCATAGTACCCCTCTCCATTCTGAGAATTACCATTATTCCTACCTTGTTCCTATTTTTTAACCGTACTCAGTCATGAAAGACTTCACTTTTATCCATGAATTAATTTACACAACAGCTTTGGTGAGGACCTGTCAAGGTTTCTGGAATCTAAGTATACTATGTCAACTGCATCTCCCTTGTCCACATGTTTGTGACCCCTTTCAAAGAACTCTAAAGATAGTTAGTAAGACATGATTTCCTTTACAGAAACCATATTGACTATTGCTCAACAGTTTATGTTTTTTCTAACATGTCTGACAATTTTATTCTTAACTATTGTTTTGACTAATTTGCCCGGTACCGACGTTAGACTTACTGGTCTGTAATTGCCGGGATCACCTCTAGAGCCCTGTTTAAATATTGGTGTTACATTAACTAACTTCCAGTCATTGGGTACCAAAGCCAATTTAAAGGACAGGTTACAATGCTTTTGTTTTGCTTGTAACCTTTAAGATGGACCTTAAGAAGGTTATTCTTTATGCTAATTTTTTGTAAGAGGGTTTTTTAAATCTAGCAATAGCCTGAGTTTTAAATGTATTTTCTTTCTTTTTAAGAAGAGGATTGGATTGTGTGTCCTAAGAGGTTTGTGCACATGTTGTTTAATTAGCTGGTGGCAACAGCTGATTTCCTTTGTTTTCTTTCTCAGCTCTTCCCCGTGGCTGGTGAGGGTTTAAGGGTACCCCACGAGAAGGAATTTCCAAGTGCGCCTTCCTGGGTTCTCAAAGGGGTTTTTGCACTTGGGTGGTGGCATCATCTACCCATCCAAGGTCAGAGAAAAGCTGTAACCTTGGGAGTTTAATACAAGCCTGGTGTGGCCAGTATTAATTTTTAGAATCCTTGCGAATCCCCACCTTCCTGCACTCAAAGTCCCAGAGTGGGGAATCAGTCTTGACAACATGTATACATACATGGCAAAAAATTGGTCCTATAGGAAAACTGTGTCCAATCCAAAGCCCGTTGAAGTCAATGGAAAGATTCCCATTGACTTCAGTGGACTTTGGATCAAATTCTAAAGGAGAATTCTCACTGAAGTTTTGTACTCATTATTTTTATGTTATATTAATGTGCCTGTGTGTTTTCCCACTGGCAGCCCAGGTATTGCATACTGAAGTAACCTGCAATCACAGCAGAAGCTAGTAGATGAATATTGTTCAGAATGCCTCTGTAATGTACTAATAGTATGAGTTATATCTTCGGCAGTGGCTGAGATACATATGTGTACACGTGAGAGAGACAGACAGAGAGACGGAGAGCTGTGGGGATAGCCAGGGGACAGTCTGGCTCCTCACATAACTTAAAACAACCCTGAGGCTGCTCTAAATTATGCCTAGCTGCTGCTCATGTCATCATTCCAGCATCTAGAGATTTTAAGAATGCAGTTGTGCTTTGGCCGCATGCCCTTTGTTTGGCCATACTCCATATCCTAGGGGCTGCGAGGGGCCCTGGGAAAAGGAAAGGGATAGCTACAATAGTTCTGAACCACCTGAGAATTTGCCCTGGGAGAATTCCCAGGGAGCTGGATCAGCCAGTTTTCCACTGACTTTGCACTGAGGAACTGCCCACTATTTCAACAAAAAATTACAGCAGTTAGAAATAACTGCAAACTTCGAAGTTCAGTTGTAGCATAAACCAGAGGCAAAATATGTTTTCTTGACATTTTGATCCTGGTACCATTCTCTATAGCCTTCTCATAGCAAATCCATACTCTCTATTTCTCCTTTACATCCAGCTATTCAGCCCATGTGTCTGAGCAACCAGTCTTTTTGCAAGGTATATTCTAGCTCAACTTGTATGAGCCTGGGGAAGCCACCTCTAACCAAGACACCTTTCAGCCCCTGACAGACTTGCTCAACCAAAAAGATGCATTCCATGCCAGAATTCCTGCTTACTATGGGGGCAAACATTCCAGAGTATCAACCAGAGTTAACATCACAGATGGGTTCCAGAATAGGAAGTTGCAGTGTGCAAGAAGCAGAAGCCAGTGCTGATTTGTACAATATAGCCAAGCATTTCAGTAGCTAACAATGAGGAGTCTGGTGGCACCTGAAAGACTAACAGATTTATTGGGCATAAGCTTTAATGGGTAAAAAAACCCACTTCTTCAGATGCATGCAGATGTGGGTTTGTTGAAACCTTGGAAGCTTATGCCCAAATAAATCTGTTAGCCTTTAAGGTGCCACCTGACTCCTCATTGTTTTTGTGGATACAGACTAACACGGCTACCTCTCTGATATTCAGTAGCTAAGAATTTCAAAGCTATGCAAGAAATTTGGATACCTAATTCCCACTAAAATCAATAGGAATTGGACATCCAAATGTGATAGATGGCTTTGAAAAATCTCAGTCTACAGATAGAATTCTTTTTGGTCCCAACCCCTAAGAGACAATGCAGATTCTTGGTTTCTTACCCCATTTTTTCCACCACTCTCTGCATCTCTTTTTCTTCTGTTGCCATGCAGGTCTAGTGCTCCCAACATCCCTCACGGTTATGTTAAGGGAACTAAAAGGTACATTTGGCTTTGAGCTTGTGGAGGATATGCCGCATAAGGTAGTTTGTGATGTAAATGTGACAGGTTCTGCTACATTAGGAACAAGTTATGAAACTGTAACCCAAATCACAAGAAAGGAATAAGTAGGTACACATGTTTGGAGGAACTGAGATACTAAACATGAAGCTTGGCATAGAAATAATGAAAAATTCCTCACAAATAAGCATTGTATTGCATATAGAATGAAAACATGAGGGAACATGATTCATCTTGCAGGTGTATAGGAAATGTTAATCACCTACGTGACACTGATGTATGAATTGATACCAACCACAAAGGATAATATGAAATGATTGTTTAAGAAGTGTTATGCAGCTAACCACAAAACCATGATGAGTTTTGTTGTTAAACAAGCCAAACTACCATGATCATTTGTGGGCATGTCAAGCTGGAAACATAGAGTGTATTAACATCATAATAGAACCCAGGACTTAATATTAGTTGTCTAGACTGCTAATTGCAAGGTTGGCATTTGCTGGTGACTGGATGATGCTAAATGTGCAGCTAATCAGGAACTGTAGAAAGAGGTAAACAACTGCTGTCAAAGTTTTTTCCCCACTTTGAACTTTAGAATTCAAGAAGTGGAGACCTAGCTTAGATCTGGTAACGCTGCCACCAGCCAGAAGTCTGTATCTGGCACACTTTTTGTTCCCCCAAAACCTTCCCTGGGGAACCCAAGACCCAAACCCCTTAGGTCTTAAAACAAGGAAAAATTAACCGTCCCCCTGCTTTCCCGCCCCCCCAGACTTTCCCCTCCCTGGGTTGCCTTGAGAGGCTTCACACCAGTCCAAACTCCTTGGATCTTAAAACAAAGAGGAATTAACCATCACCCTCCTTCTTCCCCCACCAATCCCTGATGAGTTTAGACTCAATCCCTTGGATTCTAAAACAAGGAAAAATCAATCAGGTTCTTAAAAAGAAAGCTTTTAATTAAAGAAAGAAAAGGTAAAAATTATATCTGTAAAATCAGGATGGAAAATGCTTTACAGGGTACTCAGATTCATATAGACTAGAGTAACCCCCCCTCCAGCCTGAGATTCAAAGTTACAGCAAACAGAGGTAAAAATCTTTCCAGCAAAACACACATTTACAAGTTAAGAAACAAACATAAGATTAATCCGCCTTGCCTGGCTATTACTTACTATTTTGAAACATGAAAGACTGATTCAGAAAACTTGGGAAAGCCTGGGTGTACGGCTGTCCCTCTTAGCCCCAAGAGCGAACAACGAACAAAACAAACAGCACAAACAAAGACTTCCCTCCACCAAGATTTGAAAGGATCTTGTCCCCCTATTGGTCCCCTCTGGTCAGGTGTCAGCCAGGTTCACTGAGCTTCTTAACCCTTTACAGGTAAAAGAGACATTAACCCTTAACCATCTGTTTATGACAACTACTGTATACAAATATATGAAATTATAAACAGCTTCGGTAAAATATTAACCCTTTCTGTATCATGCTGATCTATTTTTACTTAATAAAACCCGATTGATCTTGGATATTTGATATCCCATTGATCCGTAATCTAAACTAAAAGCTCCTAACATTCCCCACACTGGTCTCTCTTTTTCCACCTCCCTCTCATTAGGACAGGAAAATTGCCTTTTAACAGCCATAGATAACACTTAAGTAGTACTTTTTTCTGTAAATCTCAGAGCTCTTAACAAAAGTCATTTATAGATGGGAAAAGAGACACTGAAAAGTTAAGTGATTTTTCCCAAGATCACAAAGCAGATTTTAGTGGTAGATCTGGAAAAAGAACCCAGATTTCAAGACTCCCAGTGTACTAACTACTGGACTACACTGGAAACACATGACCAGCTAGCCTCTTCCTGCAGTCTACACTTTAGATTTGGGATCCCAGGGTGTATATATAGGATTCCTCCTACCCCAGAGGGGTTGTCCTGCAGTTAAACTATTCTCAGAGTGAGAACAACCCTCACCCCATACCACCTGTGAAATGTGGTGTTTTCCAAATAATACTTAAAATATTTTTAGTATTATAGATTTATAATCAGCTAATAGGTGCTCAGAATTTGAGACCCTAGTATACCATACATATAAAACTTAGAAGTACATGGCACATCAGCTTTGTAATTTTAACCAGTGTAGTTATCACAGGTTCTTATTCTAATACATGTACCACACTTTAGGAACCACTGAACTAAGAGTTTATTATCCTTATTAGACATCAACACATTGTCTCCATTGTGATTTCCATAACTATAGGAAAGCCTCAAAATCTATGCCAATTTTTCTATAGTTAACATCCTAAACAATTAAACCTGGGTTTTGGACTCTGTTCTTCAGAGGATTTTCTTTATATTGATCTTACATTCTGGTTAATGTCTATTTCTCCCAATCATTATTAGGAGAGTTTTCAATAACTATAAATTGTTTGACTTTACTTTCACACAAAGGACAGATTTTAGGCATGCTGCTATTTCTTCTAAAATCATGTTTCTTCTATAATCATGCCTCACAAATTTTTAAAGAGTTCTAACTAAATTCTTTCTCCAGTTTCATCCCTTATTTGTGAAAGACCAGACCTAGAAAACATGTTTAATGGATAAGACCCTAAACCAAGGATTGGCTTCACTTTATTCACATGATTTAGCATTAGTTGTCAGCAAGCCTGACTGAGATCCAGTATCATTTAGGGCTTGTCTACACTTTAAATGCTCCAGCGGCACATCTGCACCGATATAGTTCTGCTGCTGTAGATCTTCAGCGAAAATGCTACCTATGATGACAAGAAGGCTTTTTCCACCAGCGAAGGTATTTCACCTCCCCAAGAGACAGTAGCTATGTCGATGGGAGAAGCCCTCCCATCACCATAGCTCTGCCTACACTGGAAGTTTGGTTGTATAACTACATCACCCAGGGGTGCATAAGTGCTGGAACTAGGGATGCTGGGAATGCTACCACACCCCCTGGATGTATATATACAAATATACAAATTGTTCCAGCGCCCCTGAAGGGACGTGAATTTTCCACACCCGTGAGTGACGTAGTTATAGTGACATAAATTCCTAGTGTAGACCTAGCCTTAGTTGAACCTCATTCACATGACTAAGAGGTAGCAAGATACACAGACTATGACAGTCCATCCCTTGTTAAAAGGGACATCAGGCTCTTTTAACGCTGGCGGGTGCAGAGAAACCTGAGTGAGCCACTCTAACTAGATCAGTTAGAAAGCAATTTAAATTCAATTCATTTTGAAGTTATTGTTCAGGAGGGTTTGGAAAAAGAACGGATGATGAAATTTTACAATATTGTATTTTACGTAGTAGCTGACCACTAGCTCTTGAAGAGAGAGTGTGAGTAGGAGTGTAGTCAGATTATCTCCTAGCATAGAAATGTAGTTAATAAACTCTATCTGCTTTCAGTCAGTCAATGATTGTTTTTAATTTCTCCTGTGCAGCATTTTTAGATTGTGTGGCTTCTCTGGTACATTCTAGTAACTTCTTTTAATTTTTGTTCAACATTTTTATGCATGTTTTTATTTTCCCTGTACTGTTTAGCAATTGATAAAAGTGTTTCTTTCTCTTTTGGCCATTGCTTTCAAAGCATTTTTTAAAATAACTAAATATTAATTAAGCCTATTGTTCTCTAAAAGTGAAAACCCGGAGCCTACAAGTTGTGTGCCCATGGATCCCTGCACATGCCCAGAGTCCCACTGACTTCAATGAAGTGTTGACCAGGCACAGGGGTCTGCTCATGCACAACAATTTGTATGACTGGGGCCAAATTTATCCATGTTTTTGATCAGCTATTTCAAATATTTTCCTCTTCTGCCATTGCTTTTATTGTCATTACCTGCCCAAGGTCCAGTAATGATCAGTTTTATTGGAGAGAACAAAGTGAATTCCTCATCGCCATCAGTGGGAGCTGATTGCAGAGAACGACAACCAGTATATAACCTGTATCATGTGTAATTATTGTGGCTGCTCAATACACCAAACCACTAGGGTGTCAGTAGCATGGCAGCGTACCACAACTTGAAGGTGGACACTAAAGGAGTTTCAGCAGCTAGGCCTTGTAGGTGCCAGCCTTTGTGGATCCAATAACTATGTAGACACATGCTAAGTGAAATGATATTTTACTAGGGCTGGCAGGAGAAGGAAAGGTTGCAAATAGCATAGGTACAGAGGCTGATAGCGGTTCCTGTTTGGGCCCCTGAAGCAGTCTAATCAAGAGTCAGGGCTCTTCGAGACTAGTGCTTGCGAGGCCCTTTCCAGAGCACCAAGCAAAAAGAGGCTTTCAGGTTTCCAGGGGAGGCTCAGTTAGGAGGGATAGCTCAATGGTTTGAGCACTAGCCTACCAAATCTAAGGTTGGGAGTTCAATCCTTGAGGGGTCCATTTAGGGGATCTCAGGCAAAAATCTGTCTGGGGATTGGCCCTGCTTTGAGCAGGGGTTAGATTAGATGATCTCCTGTGGTCCCTTCCAACCCTAATAGTCTAAGTGTCTCTGTAAGCCTGTCGGTTCGGGCCTTGTCCCCCTCAGGTGCAGCAGTGAGCCAGGGCGCCCCCTTCTAGGCAGTGGGACGGGTTCCATGCCGGTCCTGTACTTGAGGGTCAAGCAAATAAGGTCTATGGGCCCTGGCCCTTAGGCAGGGCGGGGCCACAAACAGTTCAGGCTCAGGCCTGTTGAGGCGAGGCAGAGCAGTAACAAAGCCTAGGAGCCCTGGCCCTTCGGCAAGACAGGGCAACAAACAAACCGTAGCACAGCTCAGGGGTTCTGGGTGAAGGGGGAATTCTGCCACCTGCTTACGGGTGGCAGGGGGAACGCAGACCCACCCACTTCTCTGCGTTCCGGCCCTGGTAGCGGCGGTCGCTGCTAAGGTGCTCAGTGGGGATCCTGCCCGAAACACACTGACAGGGTGGTCAGTGGGGATCCTGGCCGATACACACAGCCACAGGCTCGGGGCCTTCTGAGGCCTGACTGTCGTCAGCCGCCCTCGGGGCTACTTCCAACTTCTCCCTCTCTTGGTACCTGTCCTCCAGTGGGTCCCAGACCATAGGTTCCTCAGAGACGGGGGGGGACGCAGGCTCTGGCGGCTCCAGCGGGCGCAGGGTAGTTCAGGCTGAGGGTCCTCAGGATACCCGCCGAGGGGCAGGTCCGGCCAGCGCTCCTCTGGATACTTGGCCTGAGGTAGGCTGGGCCAAGCGGGAGCTCAGGCCTCCACGTCTGTACTCTTCGGCATCCTGGGCTCAACTGGGCTCTGGCTTTTATACTTCCTGTCCCGCCCCTTGACTTCCTGGGGGCGGGAACAGGCGGTACTGGCTCCACCCACGGAGGTGCCTGCTCTGGCTCTTCCCCCTCAGGTGCGGCGGGGAGACAGGGCGCCTCCTTACAGTCTCTCAGTGGATGCTTGCCCAGCTACTGCTGCTCACTTGTAAGTCACACAAAGACCTGTGCCCAACTGTAAAGTCTGGCAGTCACAGCCTGCTCCATCCATAGTTCCTGGGCATTCAGCCATGGGGTAGCCATGTGGCCATCACTTCCCCACAGAACCATGTCCTTCCCAGTTCAGGACCTTTCCCCCTACCTGGCCAGAAAGAAGAGGATGTGCTGTAAAACAGGGGATGATGTGGTCCCTTGCTTAGCAGATCTATCACAGCTAAATATTTAAAACTCTGCTTCCCAGATAAGCATATCAAAACTGCAAAATTAGGGAAGAATAAATATGCAGACGTGTGAAGGAATGTTGATACATATGCCATTTTCAAATGCACATTTTTACCTAGAATAAGAATGATCTTACATAGAATTAGGACTGGAGGTTGATCTCTCGTGATCATTCATTTACAGATTTTAATGGCAAACTGTGGGGGCAGTTTCCATTTTGTTTGTACAGTTCTAGAATTAAACTATCAACTAAATAATATATATATATAGGTATGTATATATATACTTAAGGCAGAAAGGGTTTCAATTGCAGTGAGGAGGAGTTTGATTATATGACATTATGCTACAGGCAGTGATTTAAGGAACAAACATTTCCTTTCATAGCTAAGAGCGGGAGCACCTTTCCAAGGATACAAATCTGTTGAGCAGATAATGGATTTTTCAATTTATTTTTTGAATTATTTTTTGGATTTAGGATTAAATGAAAAATTGTTAGGGGTCGGGGGGGTGGAAAATTTAGAAATTGGATAATAAAGAAGCTATGGTAGTGGCTATCCTAAGTTTCAGTCCATGTAATGAAAATCGTCTAAATAGTTCAGGGCCAGATTTCTATGTGCTCAGCACTCACAATGGGAGGCAGATTTTCAAGAGAGCTCAGCTACTCTATAGGCACCTAAATAAGGGCCAGATTTTCAGAAATGCTCAGCACCCCGCAGCTTCTGTTTCAACACTTATGGTCAGGCCTTCAAGAGCTCAACCTGGTGAGTTCTTCTGAGAATCTAACCACTTATTTTGTTGTCTCAGTAGGATTTGAGCACATCTGACACTGATGCTGGGTGCTGAATATTTGAAATCTCACCTATAGTGCCTTGTACATTAGGACTAGAACTTTGAAGTCTGGTCTGAAGTGAATGGAAAACCAGTGGCATTCACAGTGTCAGATTAAAGAATTTTGAGGTCCTGTGCAATATGGAAATTGTGTGACAGATTTATGTTACCAATCTGCCCGGGGCGTCAGGTGATCAGGCTGAGGCCACAGGATTTTTAGGGGAGGAGATGGAGGAAGCACACCAAGTAACTAAATTTTAAAACTTTATTAATAAAATAATAAAATAACAGCAGAGAGTGCTGCTTAGAGGAAGGAAGAAAGCGTTAGTGCCCCAAGCCCTAACCCACTTTCATACTCACACGCGCACAACATGAGGCTGGCCAAGCCTGGGTGTAACGTAAGAAGAAGAGGGGAAAGGGTAGATGGGAGTTCTTGTTTAGGGTCCACGGTTGATTTTTTACTTGCTTTGGTTTTTCGGAGTGTTTTTAAGACCTAGATTTTGGATGGGGGGACATTTTGTTTAGGGACTTTGTTTTTTGTGCTTTTTGTACCAGTTTAAAGGGAGGGGGGCATTGGGTTGTGACAACTGTGCCCCAAAACACACAAACACACACACACACAAACACACCCCTTCACTGAAATTTGGCCTGACTGCCTCCACCACAACTCCATCATGACGGAGGGGCAGCCAGGCCAAATCTGAGTAGTGCTGCAACCTCATGAGTCAGGTTGCAATGCCACTCACCCAAATTTGGCCTGGTCACCCCTCCGTCATGCGGGGGGCAGTTAGGCCAAATTTGAGGGAGATACATTGCAATTCTGTGCAGGGTTACAGAATCACTCAGGTCTGGCCTGTCGCAAAGCCAGTTCCCCATATCTGGTGGCTGGGGGCCCCCTTGGGATGAGGGCCCTGTACAAGTGGATTGAATGCATATTGGTTAATCTAGGTCTGAGTTTACAAATTACATGTGATATGTTTGCATCAACCTTTGTGGCTGATGAGGCATGCTCTTCATGCTGTCCAAGCTCCACCCTTTTTTGTAGCCATTGCAACCAAACCCAGGTAGAGCAACTTACAAAAGTCATAGAGTCATAATGTTTAAGGTCAGAAGAAACCACTAGATTATCTAGTCTGATCTCCCATGAATCACAGGCCACCAGCACCACCCAGCACTCTCATACTAAACCCAACAAATTGAAATGAGACCAAAGTTTTACAGCCCACAGGAGACTAGACTATTATGTGCCACAGGCAGAGAGCAGGAGAGGCTGAGGTGCACCAGTCCTCAAGGCCCCTGCAATGGCAGGGAAGTGACTAAATTAAATGTACCCAGATAATCCTGGCAAGTGACCAGCACCCACACACTGCAGAGAAAGGAAAAAAAATCCAAGGTCACTGCAAATCTCACCTGGGGGGGGATTTCTTCCTAACCCCATATGTGCAGGGGTGGCTCTAGGTATTTTGCCGCCCCAAGCATGGCAGGCAGGCTGCCTTTGACAGCTTGCCTGCGGGAGGTGGTTCCTGGACTGAGGTGAGTCTGCAGGCAGAGAAGGCGGTGGGAGACGCACCAGGGGAGGGCACACCAGCTGAGAGAGCTAACCCCAAAAATGCCAGCAGAAAGCACAGCTCTGATGAATGAACCCCGTGACACACCACAATGCCAACTCACAGTTACTAACCCTAACTCCCACTGGGAGGCATGCAAAGAAATATTAACTCTGGAGAGTGAATCCACATCAAGTAGCAAAAACAGGAACTGGAGACAAAAAATGTCTCTCCCTGTGCTATAGCAAAGAGTCAAGGTGCATAACTTTGGGCAACAAGGTTTGCTTTAAATTGTTAATATGGTTCCAAAAGACAGACCTGTGGAGGAACATTTAAAAAGGGAAACACTACTTCTTTAACACTTGAGGAGAACTGTCATTGAATAAACGTTTTAAAAAAACGCTTTGAAATTTTGAATTGTGAGAGATCTGGTAGGTGATGCATCATTTTTTAAAACTATTGAGTTAATGGATCATTCTTTTACCAGCTGAAACCTGGGTTCAAATGTCTTCATTGACAATAAATGTGGAGGTCTCATTCTGGCCCCAAGCAGATATTTGTGGTATTATAAAACCATAATACAACAGAGCAGTATGGGGAAATTAGCAAAGCACTATTGCTTTTCTCTGACAATGCCACTAGTAATTGCTTACTTTCCTCAGAAGCAGACATCCAACACACAGGAATTCACCAGTTTGGAAATTACAGACACTATATTAACTAAAGAGATATTAGTTCATTTGACAGCTTAGAGATTCTTTTGTTTTCATTTCTAACTTGCACTTAAAGGCATTTTCAATCTCATTACATTATTTAGCATTGTAATAGTGAATCATGGCAAATTACTCTTGAGTTATTGAAAAAAATCACATTTAGATTAATTATCCCCTAATGACAGATTTTCTCCATATTTTGAAGGGGGAAGAACATTTTTTTCCCAAAAACCATGAATAAAAATCTTAGCCTTGAGCTTTCAATACAAAATCTGAAATAAATATGCATATGAACAAAATAAAAACAGCAAAGAGTCCTGTGTCACCTTATAGACTAACAGATGTATTGGAGCATGAGCTTTCGTGGGTGAATACCCACTTTGTCGGATACGTGTAGTGGAAATTTCCAGGGGCAGGAATATATATGCAAGCAGGAATCAGGCTAGAGATAATGAGGTTAGTTCAATCAGGCAGAATGAGACCCTCTTCTAGCAGTTGAGCCGTGGGAGCCACGGCCAGCTGAACCTGCCGACGTGGCAGGTAAGCAAACTGGCCCGGCCCGCCAGGATACTTACCCTGGCGAGCCATGTGCCAGAGGTTGCTGATCCCTGGCCCAGACCTTCCCCCACCCCAAACTCGTAAATGTTTTTCAATGTTTCCAAAATGTAAATCAAACAAGTCAAATAATATTACTGATAACTGTACACAGCATATAGTAACTTTGCTGGCACTTGCTGGTTCAAAAGCAAACCATAACAATGGAATGTAGAATTTCACTATTAGATTGAAAATGAACATTTGAATATGCCGTGTAATAAGCCTCTGTCCCAAATCTGGACCTTAGCGTCCAAAATCTGGGTGCTTAGCATGAACCTCCAAGCTTAATTACCAGCTTAGATCCTATCTTGCTGCCACCAATCAAGATTCTGAGTACCTGATAAACTCTCTGGTCTCCCCAAACCTTTCCTTGGGGGACCCCCAAGACTCAGATGCCCTGAGCCTCCAACAAAGGGAAATAACCCACTTCCCTTCCTGCTCTTTACTTCCTCCCAGATTTTCC